>NC_056749.1:208894217-209021717 GCF_019279795.1 Protopterus annectens
CCCAGTGTCTTGTGTACTGGTGGTTTTACAGAAATGGTTGTCCCTAAGATAAAATGTAGTGATGGACATGAAGCAGGAGTGGGGTTATGGTTAGCATTGGCACTGATTACTATGTTGACATAGGAGGGCTTCAGTACAAGTAAAGAAGGTCCTCACACACACACTTGTAGAACACTAAATCTGCCCCCTTCACTGCCCCTAACTCTAACACTAACTTGCAAACAGTCACACACAGTCCTACCACAATAGCAAAAACTTTTGATAAATTACTGTGTACAATGCAGACAAAAATAATCCTGAATGAGATATCAGCCTATTGCTGGATGCATATAATCACTCCTTCTCAGATGACTTGCACATCTACGGACAATTTGAAGGAGATTATATTCACCTATATTGTATCTTTTGGTGTGAAAGAAGATGAACACTCAGCAAAAACCTACATGGACCTAATGATGACATGAAGACTCTACACAAAAGGCACCCCAGCAAAGACATGGACTGCAAATACCAAGCTTTTAAAAACCAACAGCACTTACAGTTGTGCCACTGTGTTTCCTTATACTGAACTGGTTTTAGAAAAGCCTTAGCAGAAGCAGAACTGGAAATTTGAAAGACTATGAAAAGCCAAAACATGGGGAGGGCTTCAAGAATGGACAGCATCCTAGTAGTAGTATGGAGAAGAGTAAACCAATGGATGGTAAAAATCTGGCATGAGTTATTTAATGTTGTTCTCAGGGGAGGGGAGGTTCCCCCATCCTGGCAAAGGACTGTATTAACAACAATCCCAAAGGAAGAAAAGGATCAAGCAGACTTGTGGACATATTATCCTATTTCAATATATAATCATGATTATACCATTTTCATGACAATAATGGCTAGGAGAATGGCACAGACACTTGATGAAATAATTGCCATGGATCACTGTAGATTTATGGAGGTAAGACAGCCATTTGACAATATTATTAAGACAATGTTAATTCAAAAAGATGCAGTAATGAGCAGTAGAAGATTAGTTCTTATTGGGGTTAAAGTTTATATTCAGTTGAGAGGGTAAGCTGGGGTTTTTAGGGAGGCATTGAAAGAATTTGGTTTCACAGAAAGATGGACTGAAGTGATCATTGGCATATATGATGATTAAGAAGCAGTGGACTGGTAAAGTGGGCAGGAGGTTTCTCTGAGCCTTTAGAGATGAAAAAAGGTACTAGGCAGGGATACCAGCTGCTCCCTCCCCCTGGTTTTCCCTTTATATGGAACCTTTGTCATCCAGATTTCAACTCTTAAGAATACAAGCGTATATCTAGCGGAATAGGCAAGAAAAATGTTTGATGTTGATATATTGCTCTAGTTAGGGAATCCAGCGAAAGATCTAAAACATTTGTTTCAAGAGTTACACCTATTTGGCAACTTAGAGAGCTATGAATACCTTTGACAAACTACATACCCACATGTGAATTGGTGCAAACATACCCATCTCTGTATGTAAATGGGAAACCAATATGCTTGGGTATTTGGATTAAACAGGATATACAGCAGGCAGCTAATGAAATGTAGGATGAATTAGTAGGGAAAATCACAAAACAAAATATAAGGAAGTGGGAAAATGATGAAATGGAAAGAGAGGACAAGGTACTGGCTGTAAAAATGTCTGTGGTACCATTAGTTTTATATATAAAACAAGAATACCTTTATCAGCCAGAAAAAACCATCTGGTAGAAAATCACTTCGGCAATGAACAGGCTTCTTGGATGGTAAGAGGGAAAGAATTAATGGAACAGGATCCTGTTGCCAATTGAAAAAGAGGGATTGGGTATGTTGGATATTCAAACCTATTTTAAAACAACTCATCTTTCATTGCTGTATTTACTTCAAATGTAGATGCTATATGCACAAGTGTGAAATGCTAATTATGATTAGTAGAGGAGAGGAGGGGATGCAATCTCCACTGAATGTATGGGAGGGCATGGAGTATCCTGTTCAGGAAAATTAGGGCACTGAGTACATTGGAAATTATGCAAGTAACTTGTTGCAGATAAGAGAAATCTTGGCAGAACAGTATACCCCATAGAGGGTTTGGAGGTGGTGGAGAAAGAGAAAGGAAGGCCACCAAGGCCCTCAGTTCTATGGAAGAAGAAACACAAATGCCTTAGATATAGAGAGCAGCTTTTACAGGATGAGGAATTAAAAGCAGAAGTAAAGGAGGGATTTAATTTGTCGGAAAGAGATAATATGGGGTATACAGTAGAACAGTATACTCCCTATAGAGATATAGTGACTTTAACAGGAAAACTAGCATCTTATTCTATAAATGTGCAGTGAGAGTAAACAGAACTTCAAAAGTTAAATAATGCAGTAAAATACTAGGCCTGATTCAATTGAAACAAATAAAACAGTCTTAAATAATTTACATTATATTTTCCAGTGTTTTGCAACTATAAATTAGAATACAGTCTAAAAGGCAACATGACTAAATCACTATTCAGAGAAGTAATCTGCAAAACCTCAGAAACTGATTTGTAAATCAATAGTTGTAACTGACAACTAATGGACAAATAAAACATGAAACATCACATCTGTATATGCAATTCATTCATTAGTTACAAGTATTAATATAACTAAAATAATGGTGCCTTAATATATATTTTAAAATTATTACCTTTTAAAATTCAGGAAAATGTTGCAGAGTATACAATAACTAATTCACTTTGGAGTCAACTTTTCTTCAAAGCACCAAAGTATAATTGTACACCACTAGTTGTAAATAGCAGTGAATCAGTTTAAAGCAAATTTAAGTATAAGAAAACCAACAAGTTCTTAGTCTGTAGCTAATTCATGGGAATGCAGACTTTGCTTTAGAAAAATAAACTAAAAGTGATCTAACATATTTTCTAAAATGAAGTTCTTTGAAGCCCACTCACACCCTTGTGCAGACATTATATGAAAATAATGAGGCACATGCAAAGTACAAAACAAAGTCAAAAGATTGACAAATTAACATTTCTTTTTCTAAAATGACGTTCCTTGAAGCCAACTCAAAACTCTGTACACACATGAACAACATTAATACTAATATCTAGATGCATTGCACTTATTGAAGATGATTGCTTCCTCTAGTTATTCCATTTATCTAAATAACTGATGAACAGAGAAATAAAACTGGAGGAGTTATCATTTGGTAGGCAATGGAAGACACAAATTTTGTGATGGAGTAAAAAGTTTGATGAAGCTAGTCGTCGTCATCATCATCACCACTCCCCTTTTCCCAGTTTTCTAAAGGGGTCAGGTTGTTGCATCAGCTGTCGCCATCTCTTTCAATTCAGTGCCATTCTCCTTCCTTCTTTGATAGTCATGCCTGTTGCAGGTCTTCCTTCCTTCTTTGATAGTCATGCCTGTTGCAGGTCTTCCTTCCTTCTTTGATAGTCATGCCTGTTGCAGGTCTTCCTTCCTTCTTTGATAGTCATGCCTGTTGCAGGTCTTCCTTCCTTCTTTGATAGTCATGCCTGTTGCAGGTCTTCCTTCCTTCTTTGATAGTCATGCCTGTTGCAGGTATTCCTTCCTTCTTTGATAGTCATGCCTGTTGCAGGTCTTCCTTCCTTCTTTGATAGTCATGCCTGTTGCAGGTCTTCCTTCCTTCTTTGATAGTCATGCCTGTTGCAGGTCTTCCTTCCTTCTTTGATAGTCATGCCTGTTGCAGGTCTTCCTTCCTTCTTTGATAGTCATGCCTGTTGCAGGTCTTCCTTCCTTCTTTGATAGTCATGCCTGTTGCAGGTCTTCCTTCCTTCTTTGATAGTCATGCCTGTTGCAGGTCTTCCTTCCTTCTTTGATAGTCATGCCTGTTGCAGGTCTTCTTTCCTTCTTTGATAGTCATGCCTGTTGCAGGTCTTCCTTCCTTCTTTGATAGTCATGCCTGTTGCAGGTCTTCCTTCCTTCTTTGATAGTCATGCCTGTTGCAGGTCTTCCTTCCTTCTTTGATAGTCATGCCTGTTGCAGGTCTTCCTTCCTTCTTTGATAGTCATGCCTGTTGCAGGTCTTCCTTCCTTCTTTGATAGTCATGCCTGTTGCAGGTCTTCCTTCCTTCTTTGATAGTCATTCCTGTTGCAGGTCTTCTCACACACAATCCATCCAACTTCTTCATAGGATTTGCTTCTGCTTTTCTTCACATGTGCCTGAACTACTGTAACCAGCTCTCTTTGAACTCCTCTAAAACTAGGGCTACTCGGGCCTCTGTCCTCATTTCTTCATCTCTCCCACAGTGTGCATCCTGCCACCCATCTTAGGCAATTCATCTCCATCACTATTAGTTTCTTCCTTCACTGTGCATGTTTTCTGTACCATACAGTAGTACCGGTCATGCCACTGCTTTGTACACCTTACTTTTCTAGGTCTTTCACATTCTTCTGTCACAAACTACCTCTGATTCTCTGAATTAGTTGACTGCAGTCCCTCTCATTCTAGAGTTGACTTTTTCATTCAGACTTCCCTTTTTCTCTACAACCGCTCCCAGATACTTCAAGCTGTTAACAGAACTGATATGTTCTCTCTTACTTTTGCATGGCTGAATGTCTGGATTAAGGCCTTTGGCTAAATCTAATAAAAATTGTGTGTGTGTGTGTGTGTGTGTGTGTGTGTGTGTGTGTGTGTGTGTGTGTGTGTGTGTGTGTGTGTGTGTGTGTGTGCACACTCATGTGTGTTTGCGTGTAAGGGAATAAATAAAAGGACACTGAATGTAATTAAATGTTTTCCTTTGGCAAATAATGTTCAGTGTAAGCTGAGAGGCTTGGAGATGACGGTGGTTGTAATTTTGTAACAATATACTGCTGTTGTTGGTGAGTCTTGATAGAGAGAAAGCAATCAACAGAGTAAGCTGGAAGTTTGTTAGTAGGGCAATGCAAGCATTTGCATTCCTTGATTCAATAATATGATTAATTATGAGGCTATATGAATGATCAGAGGCAAATATTAACTGAGAGCGTTAATCTCTGATAAGTTGTGTCTGACCAGAGGAAGCAAACAGATGTGTCCTCTTTCCCCTTTGTTATTTGAGTTATATTTAGAGCTATTGGCAAAGAAAATAATAGACTCAGAAATTCAAGAATATAATTGGTATGAAAATCAAGAAAAGTTGGCTTTATTTGCAGACTATATTATTTTGTGCCTGATAAAACAATAAGAGGACATGTCAGTGTTGTGGAACATTCTAAGAAAATTTAAATTTTTTTCAGGATATAAAATTAATGACGACATAACAAAGGCTATAGCTGTAAACTAAGTACTCACACATGAATTGGTTCAGCAATACCCATATTGATGGGGACATGGTAAAATGAAGTATTTAGGAATATGGATTAAAAAGGATACTGTTATGGTGGCTAAGGTTATGTGGAAAAAGACTAAACAAAAAATGCAAAAACTGAGAAACTGGATTTGGATTGTTAATGGACATAGATAGCTAGATACAAGCAGTGAAAATATTTGTAATCCATTTAGTTTTATATAAAAGTCAAGCATATTTTTATAACCATAGGGGTTTGTTTGTGTCTTTCGGCTTTTCCCGGTTAGGGGTCACCACAGCGGAACTCTGGTCCGCTAATGATTGGTAGTTGATTTTTACGTGCCGAGTTACCAGCCCTGATGCACAACCTTCAACGAAGGTACGCCCATTCATGCATGTCTCCACGCAGAAGATGCTCTAGCTGAGAATCGAACTGGACAGCGTCTTACTGTGAAGCGACAATGCTACCGCAGCACCACCACCTGTAGTTGTGGATAATAATTAATAAAGAGTTGAATGATTTTATCCAAGTGCGGAAGAAGGTAAGGGTCAAGTGGGATAAGATAATCCTTCCAGTGTAACAAGGTGTTTTGATTGCCTAATTTGTAGGGATAGTTTAGAGTTACACAGTTAAGGTCCATGTGTATAACACAAACAGAAAGCTATAATTCAAAATGGAAAGAGATCATCTTGAAGCAGGAGAAAAAATCAAGACATAAGCGAGTGGGATTCTGTATGTAGAACCTTAAGCAGAGTAACAATAACCCTAAAGAATATTATATTCATAAAGTGCCAGAAAGTAGTCTTGAGAACTAAGCCAATATGAGGGATTCTGCTGATAGTTATGACTGCTTTTAGGGGCACAGGGAGTAGCCAAAATGGGAGAGGAATTTACTGAGTAAAATGGCAAAGGAACCAAGGATTGGGAGCAAATTACTAGAAAGTGACAATAAAATAAAACACTGCAGGAAAACTATCTGTTTCATAAGAAAATATAATAAAAATGAAAAAACAAAATAGTGCACAGCAATAAAAGTTTAATAAGAAAACATGAGCTATCATGTAAAAGCACTTTCTCAAGTAAATTTAAAAAATCCACAGCATACCTTATGTATACATAGTAATCCAAGTAACAATCTAATTTGTGATGTAATGCCCTCTGTTTCAAAACAGGTTTAAAGGGGCAGTATTCATTAATGCCAGGTTCATTAGCAGAATTTAACCTAGTAATCCATTAATATTCAGATACTTCAGTTCTTTTAACAATGTCACCATCAAACATCACATCCAATACTAGAAACTTAAAGGAATGTCTGTTGTCATAAAACAAAACATGTTTAGCTAAAAGACTAGTAGTATTTGATTTTTTAATGTCATACAGATGTTGTGCAACTCTATCATGCAACCTTCTGTTCCTCTTCCCAATGTAAAATGATATACAAGCCATACATTTAGCCAAATAGACTAAATGAATGCTTTTACAATTTGCATGAACCCTAGAATATGTTTTAAAAATAAACTCAATTTAAAGTGACAGCTTTGTTATATATTGCCTATTTTAGTTAATTCTAATATTATGCGGATGGGTCCACAGGCTGTGAAGGTTACCTTTCCATGTATGGAATGCAACTATTGCACCTGTATTGATACTACCAGCTGTTTTATACATCCAGTCACTAAATGTAGATATGAATTATCTCACTATACTAATTGTAACAGCATTAATTTAGTCTGTTTAAATGTACAGCTCATAAATCATTTTATGTTGGGACGATGAATAGAAGGTTGTATGATAGAGTTGCACAACATTTGTATGACATTAAAAAATTGAATTGTTAATTGGAATATTGTGTGTCTATAAGGTATGTTGTAGATTTTTTTAATTTACCTGAGAAAACATTTTTATGTGAAAGCCTGTGTTTTCTTATTAAACTTTTATTTTTGTGCATGATTTTGTTTTATTAAATTATTACAAAGGGAATGGTAATAGAATGGGAAGAGGCCACAAAGACATTTGGACTGCAGGCTAGAAACTCCTTGCCTATCAGGGATTGATATCAGCATATAGGCAAAGAGAAAAGGATTGGGGAATCCTAAGTTAAAGAGTTGTTCTGGTAGAGTTTTAAGGTGAATCTAGAACAAAAAGGAAAGATTAATAGGGCATATCAAATAGTGCATGATAACTACAAGAATTAATCTGAAGAGGTTACAAAGGATTGGGAAGAAAGAGTGGGTAAGCAATTCACAAGGAAACTATAGGAGGGCATATGTATGGCTCCCAAATATGCAGACACTGGTTTATATGATATAATATTGGAAGAAGAAAGTAAATAGCTAATGAAAAGTTAGATGCTAAAGGTAGGAATGGACTGGAGTGGACTAGTGATGTACTGATAGAGCTTTGGAATAAAGTTTCCACAAGAAACATGAAGCACAAGGATACCTGTTTCTTACTGAAGGATTATGAGAGAGGTTAAGGAAGTACTACATTATACATTAGGAATCTAAAATAGCTGTTATACAAAGTGCTAAGAGAAATTGTTAGGAAATGGTGTAAATCAGCATGCAGTTTAAGGTAAATGAATGATAATTATAGATTTTGCTATAGAATTTATTGTAAAGGATTTGACTGGTAGAATGACCCATCTTTCACCCCTTCCAAGAAAGGTAGTGGAGTATGAATAAAGAAGTTAGAGATGACTGTTATGCAGCTTGTCAGGGTCATTGGCACAACAGGTAGTGCACTAGCCTTTACTGTAAAAGTCTGTGAGTTGTATTCCTACACCAGGTAGATAAATTGCTGGCATTGAAGTGCAGCACAAGATGGAGGTGATGAACTCCTAAGCACATCGTCCTTTGGATGCAACTTTAAACTGAGGTCCTATCTGCTTGAGATGGTGGTAGCTCAGGTTGGTGTAAAAGATTCTATGGCACCCATCCAAAAGAGAAGGGGACCTTTAACTGGCACAATGTAAATAAAACAAAGCATTATTTATATATATCCAAAATATACATATTTACAAGTACATACCAATAAATTCCTATATACCATCATTATAATTATTATTCTTCCTTAATTGACCCCCACTCCTTGTTCCATAACCATAATCTAATTTTTCACAGTATATCAGCCAACACCTATTTCCCAGTAAACAAAATTTAATTCAATCTTTATTTCCAAATAACCCATATTACATAAAATAAATCTTATCTACCCTTCTCACATATTCTTCTTTCTTTATTTATAAAATCCATACATAATCATATTCATATCTATATTGTTTACGCCATAAATATCCCCAAAATTATTTCTTCACATATCTTTTTCCAGAGTTTAACTACTTATTTTACATTTATAAACAAAATGTGCCCTGTTGTCTCTTCCTCCACACAAAATAAACACACTCTTTCAACTTTATTTTTATATGGCATATTGCCATTTACCAGTAACTTATTTTGTACTACTCTCCATAGGAAATCCTGACACCCTGCAATCTCAGTACACCATTTGTTCCTTACTTTAATATAGCTTTTATCACTTCTTCTCATAAATTTTCCCATAGATTTACATAATAATATTGCTTTATCACATTATTATACCATACCCTTCTAATATGTACATCATCAATTGTGATTTTTCATGTTTGTACTTTTTCTTGATAATTTTTAATTTCTTCATTTATATAATCTTTGTGATACCCCACCCCTGTGCCAGTAATCAAGGTGCTTCAATCCTCACTACTGGCAAAAGTGGAGTACATTCACTGAGAAGATAACAGGTACACCCACAGTATTTACAAATGCAGTTCTCTGCATTAAGTGCAGTTTCCCTTAAGAGCCCACAGAGATCACAGTCAGTCCGGGGCTGGTTTATCCCTCTTTCTCCAGATACCCAGAAAGACCCCCCACTGGCACAGCTACAGAGTTGAGATCTCAGCTGAGTGACCAAGCCAAGACCTCTAGAACCCTCTCTGTCCATCCAGTGCTTTGTGTCCCTGCCCAATTAGCTGATGCACACACTCTTTGATGTTTGATTTACACACATACACACCTTGGAAAGGCTGGCACAGGTTTACTAGCTATGCCTCCTTATGCCCAGACTATAAGGTATTTATTACTGACACCAGCCACTCCTTATCAGCTACTTTAGAGCCCTTAACAAAGGGAGTCCAATCTTACTGTGTAATATTAATACTAATACAAATGGTAGTTTGACCAAGAGCAAGGTTATTAGGAGTGGCCCACACAGTGTCACCAAATAAATATGCAAGTACTCTCAAAACTTAAATATCTCTACACAGATCAGCCACAATGAAAGGTTTAAACATATTTAATAATAAATAATAAAAGAGCAAGACAATACTAAATATATAATCACAGTGACATCAGAGTTCAAAACCATAAGAAATATTTAAAATAACATTGCAGTACAGGCTCACAAAAATAACGAAAAACATCTAAACTAAGCTTAAGTATATTCCTGACTTTTTCTAAGAGAGTTACACTGTTCCCTAGAAACTTACTTCATTAGAGGAGGGCAGATGTGGTGAATGTTTTTTATTGCTGTTGTCAGGTCCAAGACAGAATGCAGAATTCTCTGTCTCACTAAGGGACTTCTCAAATTAATATCTAAAATATTATTGCTGGGATAGCTTGCAAAATGACATCTGACTTCTAGTTCCCAGGCCAAACCCCCGATTGCTAGAAGCTGGCAGCATTTAGCATCTACCTGTAGAAATATACAGACAAGAGCTTTTCCTCAGATCTTTGGCAGATACTGGATGTCATAAAACAATTACACTCCTTCATGCCTCAAAAGTGACAATTAGTTCACTCCAAGGGCAATACAGATAGCTTCCTAGTATAGACCTTGTGCATCTAGCTGCATTGAAAACTTGAGAGATAGCCTCTTTATTGCATCCTATAAAGTAATTTAATTTCAGATATTTTTCTAAAGTTTGCTGGACTGAGGTTAACCCTCCAGTTTCCTCTGTTAATCATATACATTTAAACAGTTGCAATCATGCAGGTACATTTTGTTTTCTTCTAGTATGGCACACTGTCATTACATTTCAAACAGCAATTTGCAAATCCCTTTTCTGTACAAGCAGTTTGACGTACACATGACATACAGTTCTAATACATTTGCAAAGCAAGCATCTTGCATAAATCATTTCAATATTCACCAATGACATATAATTATTTACAAAATTCCATCTAGCTGTGCTGGCAGTATCTCTTTTCATCACAATCTTTATCTCTTATCTTCTTATTCTCATCATCTCCCAAATTTTTGCACTTATATTTAAACATTTTCACTATTAATTTCTCATTTTCTTCATTTACCCACTTTAATAGTCCATACAAGTTTAAAGAAGCAAAATAAACAGCTGGATTTAATAACTCCAGTCCCCCTTCATCATCACTCATATACAAAGCAACTCTTTTCACTGGGTTTAATCTTGAACCCCATATAAAAGAAAACACTAATTGCATGATTTATTTTTCATATTGTTCTGGGATCATATAAACATTTGACATAAATGCTATTTTCCCATTAAAATAGAATTCACCAGATAAACCTTTTTCTGGAATGCTAATTTTTAAGTCCTCCACCTAAGACTTTTTTTAATTATTTTATCAAACCCTCCTATTACCTCATAACTATATTTTTTTCCAAATTTCATCCCTAACAATCATACAACATTCATTGAAAAATACAACCATCCAATATTCACAACATTACCAAAATTCTTACTTTTTCTTTATTCAGGGTCCACAAACGTAACTAAATAAAGGTCCAAGAAGGTAAAAAGAAAGAGATAAATTTATTAAATACAAACTGAGTGCTTTTGTCTGCTTATAGCCAAAGATTCATCAGAGTTGTATTTAATAAATATTTGTGTTTCTTTTTACCTTCTCTGACCTTTATTCAGGGTCATTCCAACTTCTTTTAAACATCCATTCAGACAAACCAACACTTCCTTTCTTATCAACCACAATTATATCACCTGCATATATCAAAACAACGAGAATCACCATTTTGTTTTGCATCACAAATCTATCAACTTTCATTTTCTAAGCTACTTCATTCACTATCACATTCCTTGTTAATGCAAACAATATCCCACTCATGGGACACCTTGTCTTATACAACGATTCATGCATATTTCTTTACTCATCCACCTATTCAATAAAACTCTCACTCTATTGTTTTGATATGCTGACATAAACACTCAGTTCAATTACCTGTTCCATACTCTTCCATAACATCCTGCAAAGTGTCATGTCCTACTGTATCAAATGCCTTGCTAGTATTATCTACCAAAAGATGCACATCTTCCCTTTTACTTATCTCATCCACAGTTTGTTAAATCACCAGTAATAATTCCTGACATCCCTTTCCTTTTATACCAGATATACTTTCTTCCATAATGTCCTTCATCCTTCTTCCTTCTTTCCATTCTCCTCTGTATTATTTTCATAAACATTGTATAGTCTGTATTATTTAATGTGATAGGTCTCAAATCTTTTTTCATTCTTTTCATCTTTCTTCCATATAAATTTTAATATCCCACCACATAAGTCTTCATAAACAAACCCCTCTTTTAACCAATCTTTCAAAACATTTACAAAGTACTCTCTTTGCCAGTTCCTTAGTTTTTTGTACACTTCCTACTCTATGCCATCTTGACCTGATACTGAATCAACATTTACTTTTCTAAGTACTTCAACCAATTAATTAATAGTATTTTTTTCAAATTCGTCCTTAACTCGTTTTCGAATTTTTTTTACTTTCCATTTTCTCTTATTTTCTTTCTTTTTATTCTTACACATATTTCCTTCACACTGCACTATAATACTTATAATTTGCCCTGGTGTTCTTTTTACCTCTCCTTTTACAATTTTTATATCCCTCCTTTACTATTTTACCTAAACATGCAGACACCTTCTCCAATCACCATTGTAAATAACTCTGTTTAAGCAGTAATGTTTTATTTTTTCTCAATTTCCTTTATGTATTTCCTTTTCCCTATCATAATGCTCTCTTGTATTCATCACTAAATTCTCCAGTATCTTTCCATATTTTACTTTCTCTTCCTTTCTTAAATCATCCTGATACTGGAAAACAAAAACACTTTTTGTACTTCTTTTTAAATTCAATCCACCATTCACACCAATTTTTATAAAAGTCCTTCATAGTTGTATGACTTCTCTATAACTGTAATGCTCCCCGCTCTCCAAATTCATGCCATAATTTCTCATTTATTCTTTTTATACCCTTTCCTATTTTAATATACCTATTCCCTTTCTTCTATTACCTCCACTCATATTGCTAAATCATCTAAAAAAATGTCTCTACTGTATCACCATCTACTGGACCCAGACTTTCCAAAAGTAGAAAATAATCAATTTCACGCCTGTCTTTTATGCGTTCATTGACTTTTACTCCATATGACTAACTTACCACATTTTATCACTTTGTGTATGTTATAGCATCTTAACCTTTCATTTTGCATTTTCCCTTTAAACCACACAGCCTCTTGCAATAATAATTTTCATGTTAACCATACATAATTAAATGTTTGACAAAAACAGATTCTCTATTTCCTCGTGATTTGTATATACATATAATGCTGTAATGATATAAACATACTTTCTTCACCTCACATTCACAGCAGTTAAAATTTCCATTGTTCAACATTACATCTGATAGTTTTGTTGCCTTTTTATGCAATACAGCTACTGCAGAACAACATTCACTTTCTAAATTCCATATTATTTTTCTACCCCTCAGTTTTTCTATTTGCAATCTTTTTTCACTTGTCAGGAATCTTACATACTGTATAGGAATGATATCTACATCATGTTTTGCACACCATTCCAGTGTTCCTGTCTTTCTTACAATATGAACAAAACTATTTACATTTACTGAAAGCACTTTAAAATTATTACTTTTCCTTGTTTGTAAGTTTAAGGGAAGTAGTTTAAATGTTTGTTTTCTTATTTTTTTATTCTTTCTTGAACTGAATATTTTCTTGATCCTCCAAATCAAATTTTTGATTATTTTTATTAACTGAAACACATCTAAAAACCACTCTATGCCTTTCTTTTTCATCTAAGGTGATGTATTTTTTAACTTTTTGCCCTCAACCTTACTCTAGCACCTATAAAAATTGTCTTTTCCTAACATCCTTTACACTTCCTTCATAAACATCTGACTTACAACTTTCAATTTCTTCTTCATTTTCAACATTCTTAGCACAATTGCATTCATCCTCCTGAAATACAAATTTTTTATGTAAGTCATCTTTTATTACTTCATCCTTTTTTCATTAACACTACTCTATTGTTAGAGTAGACTTCTGTTTTTTTATTTTCTTCTGCATTTGTTTCTGATACTCCACGTTTGCCTTATTTTACTTTCTCTGGATATGTTTTCTTTTCCATCTCACCACTTTTCTTCACAATTGTCTCTGCATCCTCCATTTACATTTTCACCATAATGTTCCCCCAGGAAACATCTTCTTCATTTTCTGGCTCACTCTGCACCACCATTTCTTTAAGTAAATCATCCCCAACCCTCCAGACTAGACGGTTGTAATTATATGTCCATCATTTGCTGACTCCCCTCCATCAAACAGGTTTCTTTGAAACATTTCTTCAAAATCTTGCACACATTCTCCAGTCTCGATATTTGTGTTCTCCTTCATTTCTTTCACTACTGCATTATCTTCTTCTGTTTCCATCTGTCTCCCTGTTTACCTGGGCCACCTCTGTGCCTGAAATGGAAATAGGAAGTGCTCCACCAAAATAATCCTCACTCAAAACAATGACGAGTAGGGGAAGTCCCCTGATGCCCTGGCCAAATTTCCCTCTGGATTATCAATACCACTTTAGGTCTTCCCTGAAAAGAGGCTACTAGCCTGCTAGGATTAACCTGGAAAACAATGGATAAATAAAATAATTTACATAAACACCTCTCCATAATAAACAATCAAATGGACAGCGGAATGCACTTGGAAGTATCGATTTATGTAATTTTCCTGTAGCAATAGCACTTTAGGGACAAGATGAATGTGATTATTATCTTCAAGAGAATTGTACATGTCTGAAATATTAATGAATAATTGAAAATACTGTAGTGTAAATATTGTAAACAAGTCTACTTTAATAACATCAATGAAGGGTGTGTTTTAAAATGGAAATAATAGCAGTGCTGAGTTTAAGAACTGTAGAAATGCAGACCTCTTAAAATTCCACAAAGATGTTTTAAAATTCCAGTGAAATACTCCCATCACCCAAACAGCTGTAGATTACACTTATACTGACCGTGAAAGGAACTGTTTTGAAAAGAAAATGGTATTAAAGAGCTAAGCATAAACCATAACATTGTGAAGTGGACAGCAGAATGTGTGCCAGATAAAATGCATGTTATTAAAGCAGCTACAGCCACCTCAGAAAGTAAAAAATGATCGGTGATGTCTCTTAGGGCTATTCTATTCAGTACTTACATCTCTGCCATTCAAACCAGTAATCCAGTCTGATAGCTGACTAAATTTGATGAGTGTTGCAAACTATTTGGCATTGTTTACTCAACTTCTGATATCACTTCTCTGGTCCTTAATCTAGCCCTCCCAGATAACTAGTTTAAGGAAAACTAGCTAAAACTAAATGCCAAAAAAGTCTTCTTTAAATCTGTAAAACAAAGCTGTTCCACAGACTGTAGTGTAGATAGCATTCCATCCAGACTGACTTAGTTGGACCTTGTTACCTTCAGTGATAACCCACTCATCTTTGATTATTACATCTCAACAGTAGTGAGGCCCAGATAAAATCTAAAGGCATCATAAGATGTCATAATCCCTCTCTACTCGTTGTTGTTGTGTCTTTCGGCTTTTCCTGGTTAGGGGTCGCCACAGCGGAACTCTGGTCCGCTAATGATTGTAAGTAGATTTTGACGTGCTGAGTTGCCAGCCCTGACACACAACCTTCAATGAAGGTACGCCCATTCCTGCATGTCTCTAGATAGAAGACGCTCTAGCTGAAAATCGAACTGGACAACGTCTTACTGTCAGGCGACATTGCTACCGCATTGTTTAAATCATGTTGATAGCTAGACAGCACATTCCCGAAATGCAAAATGTCCAAAGACGTTTTGCTGAAAGCACTTTCAGCAGAACTCAGAGTAAATCTCTTTTTGCAGGGGGGCAAGCACCCCCATCCCTCCCACAACCCTGAACATTAACATACCAACTCCAAGGCCACACAACAATGGAGAAAGGGGATTTCTGTACTATTGGGAAAAAGTACTTATGGTGAAATATTTTTACTGAGGTGTCACTGGCAGACCTTATCATTGACACACTGACATAGTCCCACATTATCAAACTGATTATTTAGTATTATGCTCATATTGGGCTCATATTTGTGTAAACACATCAGTCAGCTAAATCTAAGCTGATAGAGTCTCGGTTATGACACACAAACCCAAGTAGGAGTATTGGTTCAGGCACTTGGTACCAAAGGCAAGGAGGAATAACATGGCTATATTGGAAGGGATAAGGAAGAAAGTGGCCACACTAGGAGCGCACTAGTGTACTTGGCATCCCTGGTGGAAGTCAGGAATGCAGTAGTGTTTAATGGTGTGTGTGTGTGTGTGTGTGTGTGTGTGTGTGTGTGTGTGTGTGTGTGTGTGTGTGTGTGTGTGTGTGTGTGTGTAGAGTTCCTTGCTGATGCCAGCCACTTGGAGAAGTGGGGGAGAGGGGGACATGGTAGTGCTAATGCCCATTTCATGTCTTTCCCATGGGATGTTACTGCACACCAGTTAGAGGCTGTGAATTAAAGTGAAAATGTTATCTAGGAACAATATGAGACTGTTTTAAGTGTCCTAGGTGCCAAGATGAACTCATTGGCACTGAACATTGGTCAAAAATAGTGCAGAGGAATTAGGGGGTTTGGTAGACCTAGTGGATGAAGACTGGCCTTGGAAGCAATTGATGGTCAGCTGTGGACAGCCACAAAGAAGATAAATAAATACACAACTTAAAGGACGGCATATGTTCTTAATAAAAAATCACAGATCTGAAGATCCTTAGCTTCCAAAACAGAACTGAATCCCTTTCTGTATACTTGGTGTCATAAATACTCCTCCATGGTGATTTATATTAGCATTTAAGGCTGGAAGGACCTCGGCCTCCTTGATGTCATACTCTTTCACAAAATTAACAGCACCAGAAAAACAAATATGAAGGATTTAAATATTCACCAACAAATAAACATGGCACTCTGGTTTGATAGATTCAGACCCATCTGTGGTATAAGCTACTCATATTAAACAGAGTGAAACTCTCACTGCATTTAGGAGGAATATAAATAACTGGATGGCGAACCATAAATATTCTCTGGTCCTAGCAGAACTTTAAGGGCCCCTGACTTGAACTGATCTGGTTTATAGGTCATATGATCCTGTGATTAAGTGTATAAGAAGCTGACAAGCGTTAAATGGTCTAATAGGGTTAAGCAGTAGATTCACGGGTTATGGTTATGTGAGTATATACATTTTATATATATATATATATATATATATATATATATATATATATATATATATACGTGTGTGTGTGTGTGTGTGTGTGTGTGTGTGTGTGTGTGTGTGTGTGTGTGTGTGCAGGCTTGTTTTGACATTCACATATTTGAGTAAGTTATCGATAGCTGTTTAAATGCGAAAGTGAGTGAGTCTGACATACTTTTATTGTGTTGTGCTGTTTTAAATGTTCTGTTTGCTTGTTTATACATGCTTTTGAATTACATTGAATGGTATCCAGACTGGTGAAGTGCAAGGAGTCCATTACATAGGTTCATAGTCAGGTACTAAACTAGTTCCCTATAGAGGCCATTTTAAGCCTAGCCAATTTCCCCAAGGTGAGAATCAAACCCTGTACCATGTGTCTGTGAGATGAACACCTAAACCATTATACCAACCCCTCCTCCACATGTGCCAATTCAGTTAGATGTGGTATTGTTCTGTATCATTATGAATGACTTTCACTGGAAGGACTGATTTAGTTGTTATACATTTTGTTTGAAGGATGATACTCTTGGGTTTGTGTGTGATTCCGTTGTTGTGATATTTCATATTTCTTGTGCTATGTATTCTGGTTGGTACAAGATTTGTGCTGGTATGGCAGTGGTGTGTGTACCTTTCTTCAAAGCTCACATCTTGAAATAAATATATAGGATTCTATAATCTTCCACATGCTAACAGAAAATCAAAAAAGAAAACCTCATTTTCAAAAAGAGATTTCTGCACCAAAGAAACAAAGCACACAGCAACAGCGTTTTGTTCAAATACTTGGCTATATAAACTAAGAGGTTTGCATATTCTTTAGTTAAGAACAGAAAATACAGTCTGAAGGAGGAATATGGTCTTTTAAAAAGCCTGTAGTCTACTTTTTTCATAGGATTGCACCTTTTCTTGTTCCTTATGTTGAGACTGCAGGTTGATTGTTTGACAGCTTATTATTACAGGTGAGAGACATATAACCATTGAATATTTCCATTAAATGTATTGTTTTCCTTGATTGCATACATCAAAATGTGACTTATCAGGACCTCTTTCTTCCCTTCTGTTGTGTTTTCCCCATGTTTCACTATACCAGCTCAATCCTCACCCTTTCCCAGGCCTAAAATAACTGTTGACCAAGTAATGTCAGCTACCTAATCTGCACCAGCACTATGTCACACAATAATTTTCTTGAGAGTTGCACTTTACCTATACAGTGCTGTATTTATTTTACTTTTCACTAAATGTAATAGTGCAAGAGCTAAGCAAAGCAAAAAAACAAAAAACATTAAGCATCCATATATATGTCACTTCTAATACCCTGTCACTCAGCCCTCACCACCCCCCAGTAAGAGGGTGATATGTAAAGAGAAATAGGCACATCTGTCATGGGAACAGGCACCTTAGGTCAGTGACTGTAGGAAAAAAATCAAACTATAAAAAAAAATGATGTTTGGGAGCCTAATCTGTATGGTAGTCCTTATTTAAATAACTAGCTATCTCCATAATTACATTTTCTGTTTACTTTAGCCTATATTTTATATGGCAAGCTTTATGTACATAAATCCAAAAAAAATATTTCTTCTGTCAGCTTGGATCGGTAGTCAGGCCCAAAAAAAAGCCTCTTTTCAGTGAAATCTCAGGGAGAAAAAGAGAAAAGCTCCAATCAGTTACAAGTCAGTAATATTACAGCACAATAAAAAGTTGTTACATGAAAAGATACAAGAAAAATGTACAAAATTGTAGACAGCATTACATCAGCTCATGGCAGATGTCACCAAAGGCTGCAGGCTGATAGTGCCTTCCTCTGCAAGGGTGACTGAATCAGCACTGGCTGCTCTAAAATACCCTCCATGTGCAGTACCTCTAATATCTGTGACAATAATCACACATGGGTCACCCGAGTTAAAGTCAGGGCTTTATCCTTCCACACCATGGCGCTGGGCCAGTAACAGTAAAGCATCATGCATGGCAAGTGAGGGGGCAAGGCTTTCTCCCCTCAAAAATGAGTAATTATTTTTAAAAATCATGTTGAAATCTTTTGCTGTTTTCCTCATTGCTTTTAGTTAAGTCGCAGCGGATGAATTGTCTGCGAGTCAACGTGGACAACAGCACCACAAACGAATATGCTAATAATGCCTGCTCTTGGTAACAAGTGTTACAGGAACCTTTCCTCCTTTATTCAGACTACTGAGAAGGGGCAGGTGAAACACAGCTGGTAGGTATTAATCAAGCTGAACGAAGTATTGCATATCCATTGTGCATTTCAAGTGAAATTAAGTAACGTGTACAAATGGTAGGTTCAAGCACAGGCAGCCATAACCATGACATACGTGGAATTATTTTTGTCACACATCCCCTTCCACCATACATATGTATGCATGAACGCATGTGCACAAGCAAGCACACACACACACACACACACACACACACACACACACACACACACACACACACACACACACACACACACATACCACATGCGCATACGTGCACACACTCATACACACACACACACACACACACACACACACACACACACACACACACACACACACACACACACACACACACACACATACACACACACTCATACACACACACACACACACACACACACACACACACACACACACGTGCGCACACACCAAAGATATTTAGGCAATTTCAGTGATATTCCCAACTTCATTTCCAGACATCAATTATTAATGACTTTGAAATGAAGCAAAACCCACAAAAATCCAAAAGTGGTCTGCAAGGACATGTGCAAATAAAATCAACTGGGCTGGTGAGACAAATAAATGGAAAATATTAATCATCTTTTGAAACTTTCAACAAATACAATGTTTATCCAAAAGGGTGAGGTAGTACATTTTAGTTAAATAATGTTATACCCACAAATGGATTTTCAATGCATTTCTTCATTTTTCATATTTAAGGGCAAAGAGACATTTTTCAAAAGACGTGAGGGGATCTAAACCATATTGCTGCAGAAGTCATTTGAGAACCTCTACAGTACTACTAGTCAGTTTACTTTATGATAATATAGCTCGTCAAAAAATAAAAGAAGCACCTAAACTTAGAACACAAATGAAATGTAGCTATTCTACATTTAGTGAGTCTTTTTTTTCACAAAGTACATTAACAGGCAATATACAGTACAGTCACTGTATGAGTCACCTTTTTACATTTCTCCAGATAATATTCAAGGTCCTTTAAATTCCAAGCCATCAAGAAGTGATGGAAGCTGACCTCGTGTTCAACCTTTAGTCAGCCCTGTTTATTTAACTTCACTATGGACTCTGCTCTGTACCTTCCGACTTTTATGAAACACTATAACTCTACAGTAAGAAATCTCATTCTTCTTCTGGGAACAGGGCAGTCCTGGTGATTAATGTACTGTCCCTTTTTCCATTCAGAGTGCACTGCAGTTCACATTTAAATCCCCAGACTGAATTATTTCCAAAAAAATCTTGTTAATGTAGCCACAAAATGACACTAGTTAAAATGGATTTTCAGTACCTTTTCTGTTTTTGCTGCACAGGATTAAATAACATATTTTGACTGGCATAAGTGTCGCACATTTGTGAGTTTATGAAACTCTAAGACTGGTACCCAGGGATTTTAGGACATAATGACAATGGAGAGATACTTCTCTGTAATCAGTTCAACACCTCTGCATGGTAACCTAAGGATGCACACAGTGATGCTCTGCAGATGTGCACGTTTGTCTGCAGTAATGTCATCTTTCATGTCAGCATGGTGCCAAGGTAAGGAGAAACCGATGTTTCTGCGCATATCTGCATGATTTTCTTTAGTCCTGTCACTCATTAATTATTGCCTTTACTTGGTATTGTTTGTCCCTGTTGTTGCCATTGGTTAGCTGATGAAAACATCACATTAATTGGTTGAAAGTGATTCATCTTATATCATTTAGACAGGAAGATACACTAGTGTGCAAGCTGTGCTGCAGTTTCAGGGTTTAAAATTACTGTTTTATTATTATTATCATCATTGTTTTTAGTGGCAAATAATGTTCACAAGCTAAGGCTATGAAATAGAAATAATGAAAATTTAAATAGAAGAATAGAAAGTGAAGAAAAACAAAAAGAATGAAACCAGTGCCAGATAAAAACTGGAGGTTGTCTGATTAACAGTCAGAAAATTAGAACATTGGAGTGAGGCAGTATTTCTCCTGTCAGTTTTGTAGAAGTCTGGTTTTGAAGAGTGGGCCCAATGTCAAATCTGTCTTCTTTTCCTCAAATATTACTTAGCAAATGTATCTATTCTAAGGAGCACATATAAATACAGTGCAAATTAAGTGACTTATTCAGGGTTGTGCAATATTTAAGTGAAGGTTATGGGAAACTGCCAAGTCCATCAGCTAAATGAGCAGCACTCATTCACAGGTCATTACTTTTAAGATAGGATCAGGGTTTAATCATGCTTTAGGTTTGTTTGTGTTATGTCGATAAAAAGATGGCAGTGCATTTAGCAAACCTAGGTGATATTCTAATGCCCTTTTTTGTAACGCTGACCTCCTTGCCTTCACTGAAAGATGGCTTTTGTTATTCAAGATGCCTTTTGCCTTTCTTGTGTTAAAGCAATTAAAATGATTGAAGCTGCAGTTTCATCTCAGAGGACATTTGGCTGTAGAATTTTAGAATACTCAGCAAGCTGTGCTTCTGCTAAAATCATTGCCTACATATTTTTGCATTGTGGGGGGTGGTCAGACTCTGGTCTTGAAGTGAGTAAGCTGATGGACTTTGTCAAGAGGCATGAGAAAAGACAAAGGAAGATATTACAGGGTATTAAAATATCAGCCTGGAATAAGGTTTTCTGTCTTCTTAGGATTCTACATACCTACTACTTACCAAAAGCTTAATATTAAATAAAAGGAGATCAGCGATGAATAAAAGAGAACATTGCTATTAGACTGTAAGATCTCATTTCATGGATATGAAGGAATTTTCTTAAGGTTATCTCATATGACATACCAATATATGTCCTTCTTTAATCAGTAGACATATTAAGTGAGCATAAACAGAGCTATAACCATGCATATTTATAACTGACAGAGTAATGTTATATATTTGAAAAAAGTGTTAGAAAACTTTAATAAGAATATATGACCCTCATACTATAAATGTACCCAGAAACTGACTTGACATTGATTCTGAATGGTTATTGTTTTCCCTGTCAGAGAACTGGGGACCACATCTGGTTGAGACATAACACAGTTTCCCCTCATGAGGCTGGTCGTGTTTGCTATTAGTAGACTATTCCATTTGTGCCAGACCAGGTTTTGTAATTGTTTCACAATCTTGGCTGTAAAATGCACATCTGAATGTAACTGTATGTGAATAAATTAATGCTGAAATCCAAAATAAAGACAAATTGGCCAAAAAAACAATACAAAGGCAGTAGCATAGATACAAGCACAGCTCTTTTGTAAACCAACTCAAAGGCAGCAGGATAAATCCAAGCACAGCTTTATTCCAAAAAGAAACTGGATTAGCACTTTCATTCTAATAGCCAAAGCTTTATATACAAAATTCAAACACACAGTAAATGGTCACATGACAGTGGAGCCCTACTTAATGCCACTTAATCAGACTGGCTGCATTCATCCCTTACTGTGTCATTCATCCAGGAGACAATTGAAACAAAAATGGGCATTATTTGCTGCAGAACCATTTCAGGGCATTACATTTTTCTAAGAATTAAGGAAGTTAACAAAAACAAAACATTAATGTTCTCCTGCTTCTCATGTTTGGATATGATATGCTTTTTAAGAAGTCTTGAAAAAAGCTTCAATGTATTTGTTCCCTTTATAAGAAATAATTAACTATATACTGCGATTGTTGGGTAGCATTTGAAAGACATGCATGCGTAAATGGGCGTGCCTTCGTTGAAGGTTGGGCGTCGAGCTGGCACCTCGGCGTTTCGTAAAAATCTACCGCCAGTCATTAGTGGACTGGAGTTTCACTGTGGCAACCCCTTACCAGGAAAAAGCCGAAAGACAAACAACAACATACTGCGATGGTTCAACAGACTCCCGTAAATCAAACTAGCTTTGAGCTACATCTGCCAAACAATACTGAGGTAGTTAGCTAAACATTCATTGGGTTCATAGGTTAGTACTAAGCTAACTGCCCTTGCGAGCCATTTTTAAGCTTAGCCAATTATCCCTTGTGAGACTCAAATCCTGCACCTTGTGTTTGTAAGGCAAACACCTTAACCATTAGGCCACCCTCCCAACTTAGCATATTGTATTCTCCAGTCTAAAAAAAAAAAAAACAACTGACCAACCAACCAGATACACTATGCTTAATGTGGTAGGTAAATTGGGCTGGGGCCCCTTTTCAGACAAGACCCAGTTCTGATGACACCAACTTTTGCATAAATAACGCATAGCAAATGCATAGTTTCCTTAAAAATAAAACTAGAATCTTGCTACAACAAAATTGCCAAATTTGCTACAAGTAGTCACCATTCCATCCCTAACTGTATCGCCCTAACGAAACTTCAATGGCTTGAATTCCTTCATTTCCTATTACTCCTTTAGCTCACTATTACTTACAAACTTATTCGCAAACCTCAGGACTGCCCTGCCCTTAGCTCCCTACTCATCCGTTACAACCCTCCCAGACCCCTGTGATCAGAACACCAACTCTTACTCCAAACTCACATACCAAAATTACCTGCAAGCAAACTTTTATACTCCTGGATCATTGCCAGAACATGGAATACCCTACCTTCATCTGTTCATAGGTTGGTACTAGGATATCGGCCCTAGGGCCTATACAAGCCTAGCCATAACAATTCCCTGGCTATTTCTTCCACACTATTTTCTTCCCTGGACCCCTGTCTAGCAGGGTGACTGATGTGATCCCCGGGGTGAATTTCCTTTCTCCCATCCAGTCATCAAGGCTCCTTTTGAAGAGGGCCAAAGAGGCGCTCTGCTTGACATGTATGGGCAGTCTTTTCAAGAGTCTGTGGAGTCTCTGGGTCGGAAGCTATCCCTCCAGCATGTTTTGTTTGTTGTGATGACCAGGTTTAGATTGCTGGAGCGTGATTTCCCTTAGGTAACTATTACATTTTGTTTTTTTGCACTTGACAGTAAATCATGCCAGTTAATGTCTCAGACCATGGAACTGATTACTGCTTTTCAAAATGTTGGGATCCTGATTCATTTAGTTATTTCTCATGTAACATGAGTTACCATTTTTCTTTTCAAATTATTTGAAACTTTTTTTAATTGTCTGAAACTTTTCAAATGTTATGTTATTGTTAATTTCATTGTAACCCTTGGGGCTTTTCTCCCCGGGCCTCCACTGAAAATGGGCTGATGTCTGGCCCAGTGGACTTTCCCGGTAAACAAACATCAATAAATACATAAATAAATAGTATACAAGAGATTATAAAGAGTGTTAATAGCTCAATAGTTAGCCTACCCTCCTTTAATGCTGGAAGATCTGAAGGCTGTGGATTCTTTTCTCACCCCATGCGCTTGGATTCATTTTCCATTATTGACACTGACAGCTGCAACTAGGACAGGGCAATCAAGGCAGCTACCCTGGGTACAAAGTGTCGGGGGGCACAATCGTCAGGTGCAGGTGAAGAGTGAGTGCAGGACAGGCATTCATAAATGAAAGGTGATTTCTGATGCTGATTTTAGGATCATAGCTAAAGTGCTGAGTGTGGTGATTTAACTGTAACAAGTTGCTTGCTGCATTTGTACATTAGTAACAAGCACTTTCACAACAGACCTTTTTTTGCCTTCATTTTTGGTAGATATTTGTTTTCCTCATCTGTTGGGGGAGTGTCACAATGCACATAATGACCTAGCTATGGTTTTGCTGACACTGCATCCTTCAGATGAGATGTTAAACCAAGGTCTTGCCTGCCTAAGTTAGTTGTAGCTCACCTGGATGCAAAGGATCCCACAGAAGTTATAAAAAAATAAAAAAAAAAGAGTAGGGGGAAATTCCCTGATGGCCTGGCCAAATTTCCTCTAGTGAGTAAGAATATCTCCTTTCCACTGAAAAGAGGCCACTGGAGTAGAGGGGCTAACTTGATTAAAAAAAGATAAATAATATAAATAAATACATAAATAGACAATGAAACAGTATTTGTAATTCATATACGACTGTTTACAGTATTTGCAATACAAAGTGAACAAATGTGACACATAGCTTGGTATGTTATAAAAAAAAAAAGAAAGAAAGAAAGATGGAAAAATGAAAAATAAAACTGAAACTTTTGTTGCCAGATTGTCAGTGTAGAAAACTGAATGCATAATTAATTAAGACTAACCACTGTCTCTGTTACAGAAAGGCTAACCAAACTGTTGCATTTGTAGATAGAAAGTTTTTTTTGGAATCTCTTTACTTTGTCAAAAGCTTAATTGATCGAATCGCTTATTGTCAAACTCAAATCTATGAAAGCTCAGTTAAGCAAATGACTGTTTCAGCAAAATATTTCCTAGAGAGCAAAACTAGTAGGCCAGCAACTATCCATAAAAAATACAACAAAATGTAAAACCCTGCAAAATGGGGGGCTTCACCCCCCACCCTCCCTAACTAAATAAACCAACTCTAAGATAGCACTACAGTAGGGAAAATGGCAAATCTCCAATGATGGACAACCATATCCTTTCCCTAGGAAGCCTTTTGATGAAATGGTTGTTCGCTTAGTTGAACTTACACTGAATAGGGTTCAATTCACTTAATTAATCTTTTGACCTGCTTTAGGTGTTAAGACTGACTGCTAGTGATAGACAGTAATTCAATAATTCTAATTTGTAAGGCAGCGAGAGAGTAAAGAAGCAAAGTAAAATTTCCAATGACTAGTAGCCAGCTTATAGTTGTTAAGGATATGATGTCATGATTGGTGTTATTTGACAAGCTAAACAGGGAAATTTTGTTAAGTGCCCTGAAGAGCTGTTGTATTCTAGACTGAATCAAGCTGAGTACAATTATTGATGGTAGTTACTGAAGTTCATGAATAATCATATAGATACTAATGTTTTTTTTTCTGAAAAATGCGACCTGTGAAATAATGAATTTTTTTTTACTGTTTTAAACTAGGGTGTTTATATTTCACTATCACTGATTTGTTTGCTTTTAAGTGATGATTATGTTAATTAAAATGATGTCACTGAATGAGGTCATTTAGATAGCTCTGTTATTTACTTCAAGTTTTAAACCAGAAGAAGCACCTTGTGTAAAAGGTGTTGAGCTAGTTGTTCTGAAGTTTATATATTAAATCTGTGAAATACCTGGAAGTTTTTTTGAGCCGTTCTTTCTGTTGAGTTTTTTTGGTATATTGCTGTTCTGGCTTGGACTTTCAGCCTGCTTGAGCTGATGATTGTAGTGAATTTGACAAAGAAATGTATGTTTCAGCCGAATGGTACCAGGAAAACTGCATATATAGCTAAATACCATAGGCACAGTATAGTGCTGGTTTCAGGAAGCACAAAGTAAATTAGTTACTTCTGAGAACAAGAATGCTTTTTTGCCACAAAAGTAACAAATAGGATTAAGAACTGGTAAGAATATCACATATTTTATGGTCTTATCAGCTACCAGGGTTGAATGAAATGTGTAATTTAAAACCATTGTTAAAAATGCGACCTGTGAAATAATAAATTTTATTTACTGTTTTAAACTAGGGCTTACCACCTCAGAATTCAATGAGACAACTAACTGTTTTAAACTATCAGTGTACTAACAGGTTGTATATAAAGTAATGGAAGGTTCAGGTTGATCTTACCTTCAGCATATTGGATTCCTGTTAACCTGTCTTTTGGCATTTCTGTTCTAGGTCCTGACCTGTTGATGATGTATGTCTGTTTGAGTATTTGCCCATAAACACACACACACACACACACACACACACACACACACACACACACACACACACACACACACACACACCAGCCAGATTTCTGTGGACTATCTGGTATAGCCCATCTGGTGCTTGCTCTTTATCCTCCCTAAGGGCACACATTTCCTTCTCTACCTCCTTTTGGTGACTGTCCACTCTTCTTACCAATCTGCCCTGTCACCCTCCTGATACTTTTTTGTAAAGGTCATATCAAATGTTTATTTAAAAGAATTTATTCCGTACCACTGCTTTTCATTACTCTTTAGTGATATCACTCCCTTTATTTATTCAGTACCACTGCTTTTCCTTACTATTTAGTGATATCACTCCCATTATTTATTCAGTACCACTGCTTTTCCTTACTCTTTAGTGATATCAGTCCCATTATTTATTCAGTACCACTGCTTTTCATTACTCTGTAGTGATATCACTCCCATTATTTATTCAGTACCACTGCTTTTCATTACTCTTTAGAGATATCACTCCCATTATTTATTCAGTACCACTGCTTTTCATTACTCTTTAGTGATATCACTCCCTTTATTTATTCAGTACCACTGCTTTTCATTACTCTTTAGTGATATCAGTCCCATTATTTATTCAGTACCACTGCTTTTCATTACTCTTTAGTGATATCACTCCCTTTATTTATTCAGTACCACTGCTTTTCCTTACTCTTTAGTGATATCACTCCCATTATTTATTCAGTACCACTGCTTTTCATTACTCTTTAGTGATATCACTCCCATTATTTATTCAGTACCACTGCTTTTCATTACTCTTCAGTGATATCACTCCCATTATTTATTCAGTACCACTCCTTTTCATTACTCTTTAGTGATATCAGTCCCATTATTTATTCAGTACCACTGCTTTTCATTACTCTTTAGTGATATCACTCCCATTATTTATTCAGTACCACTGCTTTTCATTACTCTTTAGTGATATCAGTCCCATTATTTATTTAGTACCACTGCTTTTCATTACTCTTTAGTGATATCACTCCCATTATTTATTCAGTCCCACTGCTTTTCATTACTCTTTAGTGATATCAGTCCCATTATTTATTTAGTACCACTGCTTTTCATTACTCTTTAGTGATATCACTCCCATTATTTATTCAGTACCACTGCTTTTCATTACTCTTTAGTGATATCACTCCCATTATTTATTCAGTACCACTGCTTTTCATTACTCTTTAGTGATATCACTCCCATTATTTATTCAGTACCACTGCTTTTCATTACTCTTTAGTGATATCAGTGCCATTATTTATTCAGTACCACTGCTTTTCATTACTCTTTAGTGATATCACTCACATTATTTATTCAGTACCACTGCTTTTTATTACTCTATAGTGATATCACTCACATTATTTATTCAGTACCACTGCTTTTCATTACTCTTTAGTGATATCAGTCCCATTATTTATTCAGTACCACTGCTTTTCATTACTCTTTAGTGATATCACTCACATTATTTATTCAGTACCACTGCTTTTCATTACTCTTTAGTGATATCATTCCCATTATTTATTCAGTACCACTGCTTTTCATTACTCTTTAGTGATATCACTCCCATTATTTATTCAGTACCACTGCTTTTCATTACTCTTTAGTGATATCACTCCCATTATTTATTCAGTACCACTGCTTTTCATTACTCTTTAGTGATATCACTCCCATTATTTATTCAGTACCACTGCTTTTCATTACTCTTTAGTGATATCACTCACATTATTTATTCAGTCCCACTGCTTTTCATTACTCTTTAGTGATATCAGTCCCATTATTTATTCAGTACCACTGCTTTTCATTACTCTTTAGTGATATCACTCCCATTATTTATTCAGTACCACTGCTTTTCATTACTCTTTAGTGATATCACTCCCATTATTTATTCAGTACCACTGCTTTTCATTACTCCTTAGTGATATCAGTCCCATTATTTATTCAGTACCACTGCTTTTCATTACTCTTTAGTGATATCACTCCCATTATTTATTCAGTACCACTACTTTTCCTTACTCTTTAGTGATATCAGTCCCATTATTTATTCAGTACCACTGCTTTTCATTACTCTGTAGTGATATCACTCCCATTATTTATTCAGTACCACTGCTTTTCATTACTCTTTAGTGATATCACTCCCATTATTTATTCAGTACCACTGCTTTTCATTACTCTTTAGTGATATCACTCACATTATTTATTCAGTACCACTGCTTTTCATTACTCTTTAGTGATATCACTCCTATTATTTATTCATTACCACTGCTTTTCATTACTCTTTAGTGATATCACTCACATTATTTATTCAGTACCACTGCTTTTCATTACTCTTTAGTGATATCAGTCCCATTATTTATTCAGTACCACTGCTTTTCATTACTCTTTAGTGATATCACTCCCATTATTTATTCAGTACCACTGCTTTTCATTACTCTTTAGTGATATCATTCCCATTATTTATTCAGTACCACTGCTTTTCATTACTCTTTAGTGATATCACTCCCATTATTTATTCAGTACCACTGCTTTTCATTACTCTTTAGTGATATCACTCCCATTATTTATTCAGTACCACTGCTTTTCATTACTCTTTAGTGATATCACTCCCATTATTTATTCAGTACCACTGCTTTTCATTACTCTTTAGTGATATCACTCACATTATTTATTCAGTCCCACTGCTTTTCATTACTCTTTAGTGATATCAGTCCCATTATTTATTCAGTACCACTGCTTTTCATTACTCTTTAGTGATATCACTCCCATTATTTATTCAGTACCACTGCTTTTCATTACTCTTTAGTGATATCACTCCCATTATTTATTCAGTACCACTGCTTTTCATTACTCCTTAGTGATATCAGTCCCATTATTTATTCAGTACCACTGCTTTTCATTACTCTTTAGTGATATCACTCCCATTATTTATTCAGTACCACTACTTTTCCTTACTCTTTAGTGATATCAGTCCCATTATTTATTCAGTACCACTGCTTTTCATTACTCTGTAGTGATATCACTCCCATTATTTATTCAGTACCACTGCTTTTCATTACTCTTTAGTGATATCACTCCCATTATTTATTCAGTACCACTGCTTTTCATTACTCTTTAGTGATATCACTCACATTATTTATTCAGTACCACTGCTTTTCATTACTCTTTAGTGATATCACTCCTATTATTTATTCATTACCACTGCTTTTCATTACTCTTTAGTGATATCACTCCCAATATTTATTCAGTACCACTGCTTTTTATTACTCTTTAGTGATATCACTCACATTATTTATTCAGTACCACTGCTTTTCATTACTCTTTAGTGATATCAGTCCCATTATTTATTCAGTCCCACTGCTTTTCATTACTCTTTAGTGATATCAGTCCCATTATTTATTCCGTACCACTGCTTTTCATTACTCTTTAGTGATATCACTCACATTATTTATTCAGTACCACTGCTTTTCATTACTCTTTAGTGATATCACTCCCATTATTTATTCAGTACCACTGCTTTTCATTACTGTTTAGTGATATCAGTCCCATTATTTATTCAGTACCACTGCTTTTCATTACTCTTTAGTGATATCACTCCCATTATTTATTCAGTACCACTGCTTTTCATTACTCTTTAGTGATATCACTCACATTATTTATTCAGTACCACTGCTTTTTATTACTCTTTAGTGATATCACTTCCATTATTTATTCAGTACCACTGCTTTTCATTACTCTTTAGTGATATCAGTCCCATTATTTATTCAGTACCACTGATTTTCATTACTCTTTAGTGATATCACTCCCATTATTTATTCAGTACCACTGCTTTTCATTACTCTTTAGTGATATCACTCACATTATTTATTCAGTACCACTGCTTTTCATTACTCTTTAGAGATATCACTCCCATTATTTATTCAGTACCACTGCTTTTCATTACTCTTTAGTGATATCACTCCCTTTATTTATTCAGTACCACTGCTTTTCCTTACTCTTTAGTGATATCACTCCCATTATTTATTCAGTACCACTGCTTTTCATTACTCTTTCGTGATATCACTCCCATTATTTATTCAGTACCACTGCTTTTCATTACTCTGTAGTGATATCACTCCCATTATTTATTCAGTACCACTGCTTTTCATTACTCTTTCGTGATATCACTCCCATTATTTATTCAGTACCACTGCTTTTCATTACTCTGTAGTGATATCACTCCCATTATTTATTCAGTAGCACTGCTTTTCATTACTCTTTAGTGATATTTACTTTTATTGATATTGATTTTAACTGTGTGGAAGGAATATTTAGCTGAACTGGAAGTTTTCACTCTACTCTTCAGTGTGGAAGAAATATTAGCTGAACTGGTAGTTAGTCAGTGTTTGCTGAATTTTGTTATTTGCTAGTAATTACAGGTGTGGGGGTAGTCACATTCTTTGATTTCCTGTCCTTGCCTATTTAAGTGGTACAGTGTGAAATATTTTCTGCTTAAAAACCTCAGCTTTGGCCGGCTAACAACTTGCTATATTCAACTGGACGTATAAGAGAATTTAAGTACCTTTATCTGCTTTTTTTTCAAAAAATACAGTATTTAAATTGATTTTAACTGTGTGGAAGGAATATTTAGCTGAACTGGAAGTTTTCACTCTGCTCTTCAGTGTGGAAGAAATATTAGCTGAACTGGTAGTTAGTCAGTGTTTGCTGAATTTTGTTATTTGCTAGTAATTACAGGTGTGGGGGTAGTCACATTCTTTGATTTCCTGTCCTTGCCTATTTAAGTGGTACAGTGTGAAATATTTTCTGCTTAAAAACCTCAGCTTTGGCCGGCTAACAACTTGCTATATTCAACTGGAAGTATAAGAGAATTTAAGTACCTTTATCTGCTTTTTTTTTTCAAAAAAATACAGTATTTAAATTGATTTTAACTGTGTGGAAGGAATATTTAGCTGATCTGGAAGTTTTCACTCTGCTCTTCAGTGTGGAAGAAATATTAATGGCCTTGCAGCTGCCCGCCCCTCTTGTAAATTTGTGTTTGGATACTCCTTCTGGGCCCATCTCATTTGCTCACTCAACTGAGTGCAGTGAGATCATATTCTGATTTCAGGCACTCCTACTGTGTACAAAGAGAGCATCTGGGAAACAGAAAAAAAAAATTTAAGCTTGTTTCCTGCCTTTCCTGTTAAGTGGTATAGACTATTTGTAGGCTTTTGAGCCCCCAAGCCCTTCTGTGTTGGAGGGAAGCCTTCTAGCTTAGTTTTTTTCCCTATAACTAGCCAGTTTTCTAGTTTCAGCACTCAAATCTGTTTCTTTGATCTCAGCACTTATTCAGGAAAAAAAAAAAAATTAATCTGCTTTTACTGTACTTGTGTTTCGACCTACTTTTTTTACTTTTGCATCATCTTAAAAGTACTCAATTGTATTTATTACTGCTTGGTGTAACTCATTCTAAGCCTTCTGGTTTAAACACTTGGGCTTCGGACCAGTTGTTTTGCACTGAGCGGGTTTGTGGTCTGCACTGTAGTGGCAGAACAGGTAGCTTACATCCTTCTAGGTTGGGAACTGCTGATTGAGGGCTCAGTGTCTGTTATTCTAAAAGTGTATTAATTCTGGTTTAAGCACTTAGGCTTTCAGGCCAGTTATTTTACATTAAGAGGGTTCGTGGTCTGCACTCTTGTGGGAGGAGAGGCTGGACTCTGCCCTTCTGAGCTGGGAATTTCTGATTGAAGGCTTATAGTGCATGCATATCTGAACTGCTTCTTACTGAAGTTGGTGCCTTGTTTGCTGTGGCATAGACTGGATTCGGGCCTGCTGGATCTAGCTTTGTTTGTGTAACTTGAGCACTAATCCAGGCATTCTCTAAAGTATTCAATTGTATTTATTACTGCTTGGTAGTAACTTGATTAAAGTTTAGCTGTCATTCTAAGTCTTTTGGATTAAGCACTTGGGCTTCAGACCAGTTGTTTTACATTAGGAAGGTTTGTGGCATGCACTGTGGTGGCAGGACAGGTAGCTTTCATCCTTCTAAGTTGGGAACTGCTGATTGAGAGCCCAGTGTCTGTTATTCTTAAAGTGTATTAGTTCTGATTTAGGCACTTGGGCTTCAGGCCAGTTATTTTACATTAAGAAAGTTTGTGGTCTGCACTCTTGTGGGAGAAGAGGCTGGACTCTGCCCTTCTGAGCTGGGAATTTCTGGTTAAAGGTTTATAGTGCCTGAATATTTGAACTGTATCTTACTGAAATTGGTACACCTTGTTTGCTGTAGCATAGACTAGATCCAGGCCTGCTGAATATAGCTTTGTTTATATGCTTGTTGTTTGTTTGCTTGTTATTTCCCTGGAACGCTAATTCCACCTAATACGCGGCTTCTCAGTGCTTCTGTGGCTCACTAGTGATATCTGCATTGCTTACTGTACTTATTTCCTTGTTTCACTTGAAAGAAAGTTACTGTTTGTCATTTTTGCATTTAAGTTACCTGTAACACATTGCACTTAAGTTACCTGGCACTTGCTCACTAAAGCAATTATATAAGTCAGCACTAAAAATTAAAAGCACTACACCCTCACTCCCCACTGGCCCTGGTTTTCAATTATTAAGGAATTCTCAATATTATTCTAGCATGTCCAAAGGTCAGTTGTCAATCTCCTATCCAGTCCAGCTGGTGAATCTGGGAATCTTGAGGCAATGTTACAACTGCCTCATGTACACAGACAACCCTCTCCTCCTCCCAACAAATTCCAACACATGTGAGAGATGCAACCATATAGCCAAACTGGAGGCTAAGCTCTCTCAACTCAGTACTGGCATAACCAGTCAGGAGGAGAAGGAAACCATACTCACTACAATTCCAGTCTCACATAGACCTACCACGACAGCAAACCAAACACATAATCACACAAAACATACTGGAGGCTCTAAATAAAGATCTGCCAAGCAGCAGAGACCTCCAAAGCAGACACCCAAGCAGCCGCTACCCCAAAACAAAACACGTGCAACACATATCTCACAAAGCCAGTGTGCCAAACAGTCACAGCCCTTAAGACTAAACAACACACCTGATACACTTGTAATAGGTGACTCTATCGTCAGGCACACTGATGTCCCGCTCACCAGGCTGAACAAGGAGAGGGTCACGGTGAGCAGCCTGTCGGGTGCTAGGATCCGCCACATAACACAAGCACTCAGGTCACTCCAAGGCAAGTACAAATATGACTCAGTCATTGTCCATGCTGGTGTAAATGATCTGAGACGCACCTCCCTGGACTACATGAAAAGAGACATAAAGGAGCTCTCTGAGCATGTAGCCCAGGCCGGTATGACCCTGACCTTGAGTAGCATCTTACCCTCACCAAGAATGATGCCACAATATGAAGACAAGATGATCAATTTCAACAATTGGCTTAAGTACTGGTGTCATTCAAAGGGGATCCAATGCCTGTCAGCTTGGGATGATATGCTCGACAAGCCACGATGCTTCGCTAGGGACGGCTTGCACCTGTCACCCCTGGCTTTCGGATATTGGCAAAGGCTCTTGCTACCCCCATAGTGCCTTTTTTAGGCAAGGCTCAAAAGACAAACCCACCTCCATAGGTATCACAAGGGATAAGAAACTAAGAGTAATGCTACTCAACGCCAGAAGTCTAAACCTGAAGACGCACGCACTCAAAACTCTCCTTAGCATGGAGAACATCGATATCTGTGCAGTAACAGAAACCTGGTTCAGGGCTCCCGAGAGCACCCCAGCACTACCAGGTTATACCTCATACCATGCTTGCCCCAAAACTTGGACCGAACCACAAAAGGAGGGGGAGTATCGATATTCATCAAAGATACCCACACCTCCAGGTTGGTGGCAAAGCACGAAGCATCAGAGACTATCCATGTGCAACTAACAGTGGGTAAAACTGCCTTCCAGTTTATAGCCTGCTACAGACCACCCTCCCAAACCCAGGAACCCCACTCGGCCTTCCTGAGAACACTGGAAAATATGAAGGTCTCTCCAAACACCATTATATTGGGCGACTTCAACTACCCAAACATAGACTGGGAGCATTACTCTAGCTCCAACACCCTAGCCCAAAGGTTCCTAGAATTTATAAACTCAAATGCTATGGAACAACTTGTTACCACTCCCACAAGAGGGGAAAACATACTGGACCTGATCATCACCAACATGGGGACTCTATGCTCCAGACCAGAAGTGTATCCCTCACTGGTAAGATCAGACCATAAACTAATCTCACTGGATATTCACATCCCGACCCCACCCCTGCCCAGAAAACCACAGTGAAAAACTTCTCTAAAGCAAATTTTACACTCCTCAAAACTGAGGTGGAATCCTTCAAAGCCCCGGCCTGTGGAAAATACAGCCCAGACCGCAGAATCCTTTATAAACGCATTCTATGAACACCTTCAGGAATGCATGGATCATGCGATCCCAAATAAAACCAAGACCCAATCCTCCAAAGGCAGACGTCCTGTCTGGTGGACCCCAGCCATAAACAAACTATACAATAGAAGGAGGAAGCTACTAAATGATAAAGCAAAATCCCAAAAAGGGAAGGCATCACTGATCAGTATTAGCAAAAACTACGGGCACACATAAAATTGTCTAAGGCCAGCTTCGAGAGAAAAATTGCACAGGACACTAAGGATAATCACAAGGATTTCTTTAGTTATGTTAGGAACCTGGGTGGTAATTCCCAGATATGCTCAGAATTAGTCCAAAATAACAAAAAATACACCGAACCCACAGACATTGCCAACATCCTAGCTGACAGGTTCAGCGCAAACTTCTCCCCCCCCCTCCCCACCAAAAGGGCAAATATCTATCCCAGCAGAGTGCTGCCCCCCTGACATCTCAGATGCTCAGGTAAGAGCCGCCCTCGCCAAAGCAAAAAACACAGCATCAATGGGACCAGATGGTGTCCCGGGCTGCGTCCTACATGAACTCAAAGAAGAGCTAAACTCAAACATAAAACTACTGTTCAATCTCAGCCTTACTACAGGATATGTGCCCAAAGAGTGGCGTACAGCAACAGTGGTCCCTCTCCATAAAGGTGGTGCCTCAACGGATCCTGGAAACTATCGCCCCATAAGCATGACTAGCTTGGTCTGCAAAGCTATGGGAAGGATCATCATGGACCTCATAAATAAAGATATTGGGGACCTACAAACACTGGATCCTACCCAGTTCGGCTTTGTTAAGGGCAGATCCTGCCTCTTAAACCTGGTTGATTTCTTTGAAACAGTCACCAAGGCCATTGACGAGGGGAAGGTGGTCCACACAGCCTACCTGGACCTCGCAAAAGCCTTCGATACAATACCCCACTCGAGCATTATAGATAAGCTCACCAGCTTAAATATAAACCCCTATGTCACTAGATGGATTGCAAACTGGCTGAAGGACAGAACCCACATGGTTAGAATTGCTGGAGCCATGTCAGACTCCAAACCAGTTACAAGTGGTGTCCCACAAGGCTCAGTCCTGGGACCTCTCTTGTTCGGTATATATTTCTCTGAGGTACAGGCCAACACGGAAGGACTGTGGCTGACCAAGTTCGCAGATGACTGCAAACTGGGTGCCATAATCGACTCTCCAGCCGACACAAGCATCCTCCAAAAGGGCCTCATAGAAACAGACAACTGGTGCCAGTGCCATGGCCTCAAGCTAAATGCCAAAAAGTGAATAGTCATCCCCTTTGGAAAAAACAAAGTGCCCACAAATTACCACATAGGTGGAAATCCATTAAGTACAGAAGAAGTAATTAGGGACCTGGGGACCCAAGTTGATAGCAATCTCTCATTTGACAACCACGTGGCCAAAGTGGTTAGAAAAACATTTTATATAGCCCACCTAATCATGAAGGGATTCACATCTAGATCAGGGGAGGTCATCGTGCCTCTTTACTCATCCCTCATCAGGCCCATAATTGAGTACAATGCCCCTTTTGGGATGTACCTTACCAGACACCTGCAGCAACTGGAAAGACCCCAAAAGTACCTCACCAAGAGGATCAAAGGGCTCAAACAGATGCCATATGCTGCCCGGTTAAAGAAACTCCAGCTCTACTCAGTGGCATACCGCCTGTTCAGAGGCGATCTGTGCCTGACGTATAAAGCCATGTCCAACCCGAATTAATGGACATGCTGCACCTCAGAAAATCCAAATCCCATCGAGCTACGCGCTCGAGAGACTTGAACCTCAGCACTGAAATAAATAGGACATGCTGGAGGGACAGATTCATAACCCAGAGGCTTCCTTCACTCTGGAATAAAATCCCAGTCCAGGTTAGGCAGAGTCCCTCATTGACTCTCTTCAAGAGGAATCTTGATGAGTGGATGGGAGATCGTAGGTTTACCCCGGGTATCACTTCTGTGTCATTGTTAGATAGAGGCACAGTATACTAACCTCGAAAAAGGGCATAGCAAAATAAATTTAAAATGGGTGGTGAAAGCCAAACACATTCTGGCTAGGCTTATAAATGCCCTAGGGCAGATAGCCTAGTATGAACCTATGAACCTATGATATCACTCCCATTATTTATTCAGTCCCACTGCTTTTCATTACTCTTTAGTGATATCACTCCCATTATTTATTCAGTACCACTGCTTTTCATTACTCTTTAGTGATATCAGTCCCATTATTTATTCAGTACCACTGCTTTTCATTACTCTTTAGTGACATCAGTCCCATTATTTATTCAGTCCCACTGCTTTTCATTACTCTTTAGTGATATCACTCCCATTATTTATTCATTACCACTGCTTTTCCTTACTCTTTAGTGATATCACTCCCATTATTTATTCAGTCCCACTGCTTTTCATTACTCTTTAGTGATATCACTCCCATTATTTATTCAGTACCACTGCTTTTCATTACTCTTTAGTGATATCAGTCCCATTATTTATTCAGTACCACTGCTTTTCATTACTCTTTAGTGATATCACTCCCATTATTTATTCAGTACCACTGCTTTTCATTACTCTTTAGTGATATCAGTCCCATTATTTATTCAGTACCACTGCTTTTCATTACTCTTTAGTGATATCACTCCCTTTATTTATTCAGTACCACTGCTTTTCATTACTCTGTAGTGATATCACTCCCATTATTTATTCAGTACCACTGCTTTTCCTTACTCTTTAGTGATATCACTCCCATTATTTATTCAGTACCACTGCTTTTCATTACTCTTCAGTGATATCACTCCCATTATTTATTCAGTACCACTGCTTTTCATTACTCTTTAGTGATATCAGTCCCATTATTTATTCAGTACCACTGCTTTCATTACTCTTTAGTGATATCACTCCCATTATTTATTCAGTACCACTGCTTTTCATTACTCTTTAGTGATATCAGTCCCATTATTTATTCAGTACCACTGCTTTTCATTACTCTTTAGTGATATCACTCCCTTTATTTATTCAGTACCACTGCTTTTCATTACTCTGTAGTGATATCACTCCCATTATTTATTCAGTACCACTGCTTTTCCTTACTCTTTAGTGATATCAGTCCCATTATTTATTCAGTACCACTGCTTTTCATTACTCTTTAGTGATATCAGTGCCATTATTTATTCAGTACCACTGCTTTTCATTACTCCTTAGTGATATCAGTCCCATTATTTATTCCGTACCACTGCTTTTCATTACTCTTTAGTGATATCAGTCCCATTATTTATTCAGTACCACTGCTTTTCATTACTCTTTAGTGATATCACTCCCATTATTTATTCAGTACCACTGCTTTTCATTACTCTTTAGTGATATCACTCCCATTATTTATTCTGTACCACTGCTTTTCATTACTCTTTAGTGATATCACTCCCATTATTTATTCAGTACCACTGCTTTTCATTACTCTTTAGTGATATCAGTCCCATTATTTATTCAGTACCACTGCTTTTCATTACTCTTTAGTGATATCACTCCCTTTATTTATTCAGTACCACTGCTTTTCATTACTCTTTAGTGATATCACTCCCATTATTTATTCAGTACCACTGCTTTTCCTTACTCTTTAGTGATATCAGTGCCATTATTTATTCAGTACCACTGCTTTCCATTACTCTTTAGTGATATCACTCCCATTATTTATTCAGTACCACTGCTTTTCATTACTCTGTAGTGATATCACTCCCATTATTTATTCAGTACCACTGCTTTTCATTACTCTTTAGTGATATCACTCCCATTATTTATTCAGTACCACTGCTTTTCATTACTCTTTAGTGATATCACTCCCATTATTTATTCCGTACCAGTGCTTTTCATTACTCTTTAGTGATATCACTCCCATTATTTATTCAGTACCACTGCTTTTCATTACTCTGTAGTGATATCACTCCCATTATTTATTCAGTACCACTGCTTTTCATTACTCTTTAGTGATATCACTCCCATTATTTATTCAATACCACTGCTTTTCATTACTCTTTAGTGATATCAGTCCCATTATTTATTCGGTACCACTGCTTTTCATTACTCTTTAGTGATATCACTCCCATTATTTATTCAGTACCACTGCTTTTCATTACTCTTTAGTGATATCACTCCCTTTATTTATTCAGTACCACTGCTTTTCATTCCTCTTTAGTGATATCACTCCCATTATTTATTCAGTACCACTGCTTTTCCTTACTCTTTAGTGATATCAGTGCCATTATTTATTCAGTACCACTGCTTTTCATTACTCTTTAGTGATATCACTCCCACTATTTATCCAGTACCACTGTTTTTCATTACTCTTTAGTGATATCACTCCCATTATTTATTCAGTACCACTGCTTTTCATTACTCTTTAGTGATATCACTCCCTTTATTTATTCAGTACCACTGCTTTTCATTACTCTTTAGTGATATCACTCCCATTATTTATTCAGTACCACTGCTTTTCATTACTATTTAGTGATATCACTCCCATTATTTATTCAGTACCACTGCTTTTCATTACTCTTTAGTGATATCACTCCCATTATTTATTCAGTACCACTGCTTTTCATTACTCTTTAGTGATATCAGTCCCATTATTTATTCAGTACCACTGCTTTTCCTTACTCTTTAGTGATATCACTCCCATTATTTATTCCGTACCACTGCTTTTCATTACTCTTTAGTGATATCACTCCCATTATTTATTCAGTACCACTGCTTTTCATTACTCTTTAGAGATATCACTCCCATCTGTGCACACAGTATTGATTTCTGGCCCTACCTTACCTTTTTTATAGGCATAAAACATTCTTGCTTTCTTTCAGCATCCGTGCTTCTGACTTACTTTTAAGTTTCATGTTTATTGCCCTCACCACTTTTGTTACTCTTCTAATAGACTCCTTGTACTGCAGTTTCTTCATCTCTCTACATCTTCCTTTCAATCTCTAGTAGGCTCCTAGTTTCACTTTATTTACTAGCATCACACTTTTGTGTAGCTATTTCTGCCTTGTTTTCTAGGATTTTTTTCTGTCTTATTTATGTCACTATCCATAGTGCTGAGTATTCTGTGTGTGACCAGTACCAGTAACTTGCATTCCCTCTCAGTTATTTCTGAATGCTGAGCCATAGCTAGTCAATTAATTGGTGCCCTGGGAAGTTCCAAGACTGGCACACCCTTAACCCAGAGATAAGGATGAAAAGAAAAAGCATCTTCAGAACTGTAGAACTGTATCAAGGAGCTTCTGAAACCTCCTTGTTGCACTTTTCCATTCATTCCATCTAAATGCTATTCATGAAAACAGCTACAAAATCAGTTATGCCTGCTTAAATGAAAGACAGCACTGTAATTATGAATTATCAGCAACTCTTCTGAGATGCCAGTTGTACTTAGCATGCAGCTGTGGCAGTCATCTCCCACATCACATAGAAACAGACAACTGGTGCCAGAGCCATGGCCTCAAGCTAAACGCAAAAAAGTGTATAGTCATCCCCTGTGGCAAAAACAAAGTGCCCACAAATTACCACATAGGTGGTAATCCATTAAGTACGGAAGAAGTAATTAGGGACCTGGGGACCCAAGTTGATAGCAATCTCTCATTTGAAAACCACACGGCCAAAGTGGTTAGAAAAACATTTTATATAGCCCACCTAATCATGAAGGGATTCACATCTAGATCAGGGGAGGTCATCGTGCCTCTTTACTCATCCCTCATCAGGCCCATAATTGAGTACAATGCCCCTTTTGGGATGTACCTTACCAGACACCTGCAGCAACTGGAAAGACCCCAAAAGTACCTCACCAAGAGGATCAAAGGGCTCAAACAGATGCCATATGCTGCCCGGTTAAAGAAACTCCAGCTCTACTCAGTGGCATACCGCCTGCTCAGAGGCGATCTGTGCCTGATGTATAAAGCCATGTCCAACCCGGAATTAATGGACATGCTGCACCTCAGAAAATCCAAATCCCATTGGGCTACGCGCTCGAGAGACTTGAACCTCAGCACTGAAATAAATAGGACATGCTGGAGGGACAGATTCATAACCCAGAGGCTCCCTTCACTCTGGAATAAAATCCCAGTCCAGGTTAGGCAGAGTCCCTCATTGACTCTCTTCAAGAGGAATCTTGATGAGTGGATGGGAGATCGTAGGTTTACCCCGGGTATCACTTCTGTGTCACTGTTAGACAGAGGCACAGTATACTACCCTCGAAAAAGGACATAGCAAAATTCATTTAAAATGGGTGGCGAAAGCCAAACACACTTTGGCTAGGCTTATAAATGCCCTAGGGCAGATAGCCTAGTATGAACCTATGAACCTATGAACATCCTAATTATGCTACCGCATAAGTCAAAGTCAAAGTAAACTTTACTGTCGATCAGATATACACAGCAGTGCAACCTGAATGTAATTACATTGCTTTGGTCCCCATGCAAGACGTAACAATTAACACATAGTCTGAATGACAGTAAGACTAATGCACATACAGTAATAATTAAAATATTAACTACACAATAAATTAGCACAATTGGGCAGAAAGACATTAGACAATATTATACTAGTAGGTATTGCAAGACTATAACTTCACATTGTGATTGCTTAGAATATTGCACTTCAGTTGTAGTATGATATATTTTGATGTTCATATTTCAAGTGTATGGAGTGGTGACTCACTCCTGTCTATTGCACATACAGGAAGTAATAGCATAACAAATCAGGCTAACTGTACCAGTTATTGAAGCAATTTGCCAGAGTGATTACTGTAGATGATACTTCGCAGCAAGTGGCATATTGATCTAATATTCACTGTCATGCCTGGCATTTAAGTTCAGCAGCCTTAGGGATAGAGGGAAGAAGCTCCTGTTCTAATAATCGCCTCAAATGACATACTTTTTTCTTTGTATTTGTGTTGTTACCCTTCACATAGCTGCAGCATCACTTTTTGCTAATGTTGCCTCAAAATTTGTTAGCCCTCAGTGTTGCTTAATTTAAATGATTTAAACAATTTCATTACATAGGTTGAGGAATGGACAGGGAAGTTTGGAAGGTGGTAGAGCTTCTCATCCCACTTTTAATATGGCATTTTTATATTTTTCCATTAACAGATAGTCTTCACTTGCCATTACTAAGATGCCGGGTATGATTTCTCCCACATTACATGAAGATGAGAGTGATTACAGTACACCTCATGCTGAACCAGGAAGATCAAGGTGTCTCGTGTAATACAAGAGCTCCCTCTATAAATGTTGGCACTCGAATTGCTAAGTGATGACAAACTGAAAAAAAGACTGTAAACGTAGGAGAAGCATGAATATCGGACATCACTCTTCTCCTAAAAATGTCTTTTTACTCCCACACCCCCCAGACTTATGTTTTCCAGGCTGGTTATGTATGGTGAAGTCCATTTTTTGACTAATAAACAGCAAATGCTGCAAGTATGGAGGAAGAGTTTTAAGTGACTGCCTTCATGGACCTTGCTAAGACCAGTTTAGTGAATCAATATTTCATCCTGAAGAGGTTGAATTGCACAGGACATGGGCAGACCCTCTCACTGGGTTCCATCAGTATTTAAGACATACTGAACAGTACTCATAACCACGATGCACAATGTGCAGCAGTTATATGCAAGGATATGTCCAAGCAAAGGTATTATACAGTCCAGGAACATTTGCAATATTAGTGTAACTAGTATGAACATTTACAGATTGGTGAACATTGGAACAATGCTACCGAAAACCATCATGAGTAACCTTCCCTTTCTGCTATCAGAAGCCATATCCATGGAAGCAGCTGCAGCCGGATGACAAATGGCACTGTGACACTTCCCCAAGAGGTGCTTTAGGGTGTAAATTCTGTACACTGGCCTCAATGTGCAGGAAAAATGGCCATATTCATATGGATACACAGCCATTAGATGATTTATGCCAAATGTGTCAGCCTATGGAAGAGATACAAGGTAGCAATAAGCCCATAACTCTGCAGACAAGGGTAATAATTGCTGCTACCATCCTTGTAAAAAGCATCATCCAGAAAAATAATAGGCATTACACAACAATCAGCCAGCTGCCTTCAGCAGCAGTTCTTGGATTGCTTACTGACAAGTGTATTAGTACATATAGTTCCTGGGAACTGCAGTCAACACTACCACTATAATATAAGACTTTCACAACATGTGCCATATGACACATGTCCTAAGGGCAGTGGATGCCAAAAACTGATGATGCCTGTACTTACTGAATATGCATGGCTACTACTCTGCAAAACACAAGTAATTTGTGATAATTCAGGCCACATCATTACTGTGTGGCCACTAACCAAAGAATAATCATAATGCCAGTCTCTGATGATCCAGTGCTTTATTTCACTCTTTTGAAGCTGGACATATCTCTCATGGGCATTTATAAGGCAAATCTATATATCCACTGCAGCCATAGCTCTTGTTCTGTCTAAATGTCACTCAGACATGAGTTTAGTTATCCCTGGTGGCTGGTGTTTCCTCCACCCCCAGTACTTGTTCTGTTTAAGTGCTGCTCAGGCACGTATTTAAAGGGTTATCCTTATTGGCTAGTGGTTACCCCAACTCAATTTTGGAGGCTTCCATATCTTACATATGTACTATAGATTACTTTGCTTTTATCTAAATTTTCCATATGCTTATGTATATATATATATATATATATATATATATATATATATATATATATATATATATTTATATGCTTTAGTATACAGTAGATAGGCTACCTAGTATTTACCAATCCCACTGATAAGCTATATATATATATATATATATATATATATATATATATATATATACACACTCACACACACACACACACACACACACACACACACACACACACACACACACACTCTATGCCAGAATGAGTATGTGCCTGTGTCCTTCAATGGGTTGGTACTTTGTTCAAGATGAGTATATCTGCAGTGTACCCAGTGAGTGCTGGAGAAGCTGACTTTGTTACTGGATCAAGTAAGTTGCTAACAAATAAAAGAAGGATGGAAGGAAGGAAAGAAGGAATTGATTGCTTGTGTACAGGCCACCTGTCTACATTATCTTTCAAAAGAAGTTTTTCATATGCAAGCTGTGATGCTAAAAAAAAAAAGAAAGAAAAAGAAAAAGAATACCATACCAAAGGATTCATAGAGATCCCCACAAAAAAGACACTGTTTCCATGATGTGGATATTTCTGATTAAGAGACTCATTAGAAGTAATACCGCATTACTGGATAATTTTCATGTCTCTGAATCACTGCTAACTGTATTGGTGACCACATCATAAGCAGATGCAAACCCATTCACTTTCCCACACACACACACACACACACACACACACACACACACACACACACACACACACACACACACAAACACAATCAAATACACACTCCACCTGCCCCATACCTGTCCCAGTGTTGTCAGAATGCCCCAATGTCTCCTTTTCTCCTGCAGTGGTAGTTCATGAATGATTACAATCAGCCATTAATGCTAGACATTTCAGTTTCACACTTCATATCCTTCAGTAAAAGCTTCTCTCTCTGTTAGTGCTATGAGGTTGAGAGGTATACTTAATGTTTCCTGTCCATCTCTCTCATATATCATGGCATGCTGCAGTGAATGCATAGGTTAAGGTAGGGTTTCATGAGTCAACAGTTCATGGTTCAAATCTCCCCACCCCTTTTCACTTTTTTTTATTATGTATTTTTCACTTCTATCCCTGGTGTCTAGTGGAGGCACAGATGACTAATATCCTCTGTGTGAGATGGAGGTTACAGGGTTTGAATACTTTTTAGAGCCTCTTAAGGCACTCTACTTAGCCCTCATGTCTAGTGTTCCCCCCACGTAAATCCCTGTTCTGTCTAAGTGCCACCCAGACACACATTTAAGGAGTTATCTCTGGTCTTAAGTGTTCCTTCAGACCTCCCCCAACATCATCATTTTGTCTAAGTGCCACTCACGCATGTGTTTAAATAATTAGCCCTTGTGTCTAGTGTTCCCTCCCACCCTCAGTCCCTGTTCTGTCTAAATGTCACTCAGGCATGAGCTTAGCTATTCCTGGTGGCTGGTGTTTCCTCCACCCCCAGTCCTTGTTCTGTTTAAATGCTGCTCAGGCATGTATTTAAAGTTATTCCTATTGGCTAGTGGTTACCCCAACCCAATTTTGGAGGCTCTGTTTGTTAGCCTACGTGTGTTTGTTTGTTAGCCTAGGGGTGTGTATTAGAGGGAAGCTGTCTAGCTTATCAGCGGGAGTGGTAAGCACTAGGTAGCCTATCTACCACAAGAGTGGTTTCTGGTCCAAAAATTGTAGTTTATTGGCCTTTGGGCAGTTTTTCCATCTCTTTCAACCTTCTGGATTAAAAGCCCATGTTTGTGCTTGTTTCCCACCTTTCCTGTAACTAGTCTAGTCCAAATACAGATTTGCTGTATCCAGGACTGCTTGTAAGCTTCTGAGCCCCCCACACCTTTCTGTGTTGGAGGGAAGCCTTCTAGTTTATCACTGGGATTGGTAAATACTAGGTAGCTTATCTACCACAAGAGTGGTTTCTGGCCCAGAAATTGTAGTTTATTGGTCGTTTGGGCAGTTTTTCCATCTCTTTCAACTTTCTGGTTTAAAAGCCCGTGTTTGCACTTGTTTCCCACCTTTCCTGTAAGTAGTCTAGTCCAGATACAGATTTACTGTATCCAGGACTGTGTGTAAGCTTCTGAGCCCCCCAAGACTTTCTGTGTTGGAGGGAAGCATTCTAGCTTATCAGTGGGAGTGGTAAGCATTAGGTAGCCTATCTACCACAAGATCCAAGTACAGATTCTTAGTTTTAGCACTTGAATTTGCTTATTCATGCTCAGCACTTGTTTAGAACTTGTTAGCACTAAATAAGCTACAAATTACTACAGCACTCAACCTTCCTCTTTACCTAGAGGAAAACAGTTTTTGTACTTACTTTCCTCACATGCTTAGAAAAAAAACAGCTCTTATACTCACTTTCCTCACTTGTTTAGAGGAAACTAGTTTTTTTATTCAGGCATGTCCAAGTGTCAGCTCCCAGTGTTCCCTCCTGTCTATCTGATGAATCTGGGCATCCAGGGGCAATGTAGAAATTGCCTCATGTACATAGACAACCCTCTCCTCCTATCACCCAACACCACAACCTGTGAGAGATGCACTTATCTAGCCAAACTGGAGGTAAAGCTCTCTCCAACCAAGACTGAACTTGACAGTCAAAAGGAGAAGGTAAACACTTGCACCACACCTCACTCATCACATAGTCCCACTAAACCTACACCACCAAAATCCACACATAGAAACACAAAAACATTCACAGAGGTTCTCAATAACAATCTGCTCAAGCAACAGAGACCTCCAAATCAGAAACCTAAGCAATCTCCACCCCCAGCACAACCCAAATGACACATAGCCCACAGACTCAGTGTGCCAATAAACCACAGACTATAAGACAAAACAATGTACCCAACACACTAATCATAGGTGACTCTATAGTCAGGCACACTGAAGTCCCACTCACCAGGCTAAACAAGGAGCAGGTTACTGTCAGTTGCCTGTCGGGTGCCTGGATCAACCACATAACCCACGCACTCAGGTCACTCCACAACAAGTACAAATATGACTCTGTCATTGTCCATGTTGGTGTGAACGACCTGAGACGTATCTCCCTGGACTACATGAAAAGAGACATGGAAGAGCTCTCAGATCTTGTAGCCCAAGCAGGTATGGCCTAGCCCTGAGTAGCATCCTGCCATCGCCCAGAATGATACCGCAGTACAAGGACAAAAGGATTGACTTAAACAATTGGCTAAGCTTCTGGTATTATTCTAAGGGGATACAGTATCTATCTGCTTGGAATGACATGGTCGACAGACCATAATGCCTTGTCAGAGATGGCCTGCACCTGTTTCCCCTGGGATTCTGGATACTGGCTAAGGGTCTTGCCGCCCCTATAGTGTCTTTTTTAGGTAAGGTTTAAATAACAAATTCACCACCGTAACAGGAACAGACAAGCAAAAACTGAGGGTAATGCTACTCAATACTAGAAGTCTAAATCTCAAAATGCACTCACTCAAGGCAGTCCTTAAAATGGAGAACATCGATATCTGTGCAGTGACTGAGACCTGGTTCAAGGCTCTAGAGAGCACCCCTGCATTGCCAGGATATAACTCATACCACACTTTTAGGCCATCTAACCTGGACAAGAACACCAAAGGCGGAGGTGTGTCCATATTTATTAAGGATATCCATACCTTAAGGCTAGTTGTGCAGCATAATGCATCCAAGGTTATCCAAGTGCAGCTAACTCTGGGCAAAACTGCAATCCAAATTGTAGCTTGCTACAGATCCCCCACCATACCCCAGGATTCCCACTCCTCTTTTTCTTGAGATATTGGAAAATGTTAAGGTTCAACCAAACACCCTAATAATGGGCGATTTCAACTACCCCACCATTAACTGGGAAAACTACTCATGTACCAACTCCTTGGCTCAACGCTTCCTGGAATTCATAAATTCCAATGTCCTGGATCAACTTATCCACACCCCCACGAGGGGCAACAATATCCTAGACCTAGTCATTGCCAACATGAGTGACTGGTGTTCCATACCTGAAGTCAACTCCTCATTGGTCAGATCTGACCATAAGCTAATCACCCTAGATATCTGCATCCCGCCCCGACCCACCATTAAGGAAACCACAGTAAAAAAATTTCTCCAAAGCCAACTTCATGCTTCTTAAGACAGATGTGGAGAACTTCATGACACCCATGCAGATGGACAATAAAGTTATGACTGTTGAATCCTACACAAATGCACTCTATAAGCACTTACACGAGTGCATGGATCATGCTATCCCAAACAGAACCAAGATGCTATCCTCCAAAAAAGGAAGCCAATCTGGTGGTCCCCTGCCATAAACAAACTCTACAACAGAAGGAAGAAACTGTTGCAAAAGAGAGTAAAATCCCATGAGTAGAGGAGCTCCCTGATCAGCCTCAGTAAGAGACTAAGATCCCTTATAAGATCCTCCAAAGCAAGCTATGAAAACAAAATCACCACTGATTCTAAGGGCAACCACAAAGCATTCTATAGCTATGTCAAGAATCTCAATGTCAACACCCAGATCTGCTCTGAGTTACAGCACAACGGCATGAAAATTACAGAACCAACTGATACTGCCAACATCCTGGCAGATAGGTTCAGTGCTAACTTTACCTCCACCCCCACCCCCTAAAGGGCACATATCTCTACAGGAAGAATGCAGAGTCCCTGTAATCACATCTATGCAGGTAAAAGCGGCACTGTCTAAAACCAAAAACACAGCATCCATGGGAACAGACAACATCCCAGGCTGCGTTTTACATGAACTTCAGAATGAACTGGCTCCCCACCTAAGCACTATGTTCAGTCATAGTCTCACATCAGGCTTTGTGCCGACTGAATGGTGCACAGCAGCATTTATCCCACTCCGCAAAGAGGGAGCCAACACTGATCCTGGGAACTATCGCCCTATTAGCCTGATGAGCATGATCTGCAAGGCCATGGAACGTATCATCATGGAACTCATAAACAAAGACATTGGTAACCTCCAAACTCTGGAACCCACCCAGTTCAGGTTTGTGAAAGGCAGATCATGCCTTCTGAACCTAATCGACTTCTTTAAGGCAGTCACCAAAGCCGTAGATGAGGGTAAGGTGGTTCACACAGCCTATCTTGACCTTGCCAAGGCTTTTCACACCATCCCCCATTCCGGAATTATAGCTAAATTCACTAAACTAGGTATAAATCCCTATGTCACAAGATGGGTTGCCAACTGGCTCACTGACAGAACCCACACTGCAAAAGTTGCAGACTCCAAATCTGACTTCAAACCAGCAACAAGTGGAGTATGACAGGGTTCAGTCCTGGGACCTCTCCTGTTTGGCATCTACTTCTCTGAAGTACAGACTAACACAGAAGGCCTCTGGCTAATGAAGTTTGCAGATGACTGCAAACTAGGAGCCATAGTCGAGTCCCCAAATGATGTGGGCATCCTACAGAAGGGCCTCACTGAGAAAGATGCCTGGTGTCAGAGGCATGGCCTCAAGTTCAATGCCAAAAAGTGCACTGTCATCCCCTTTGGTATAAAATATGTACCCATGAACTACCACATAAACGGCAGTCTGCGTAATGCTGAATGTGTGATAAGAGACCTTGGGATCCAGGTGGACAGTAGTCTCTCCTTAGATAATCACATCACCACAGTAGTCAGGAAATCCTTCTATGTAGCAGACCTCATTGCAAATGGGTTCTCATCCAGGAAAAAAGAGGTCATTGTTCCCCTCTACTCAGCACTCATTAGACCCATTGTAGAGTACAATGCCCCTTTTGGATTGTACATCACAAGACATCTGCAGTGGCTGGAAAGGACACAGAAGTACCTCACAAGGAGGATTACTGGCCTCAAACAGATGCCCTACACAGACCATCTCAAAAAACTCTAGCTTTACTCTGTAGCATATCGCCTACTCTGAGGAGATCTCTGCCTAACATATAAAGCTATGTTAAACCCAGAGCTGTTGGACATGCTACACCTAAAGAAATCCCAATACCTCCGAGCTACACGCTCTAGGGATCTAAACCTTGTCACTACAATAAACAGGACATGCTGGAGGGATAGATTTCTTTCCCAGAGACTTCCTATACTCTGGAAAAAACTGCCCATCTATGTCAAGCAAAGCTTTTCTCCCCAGGCATCCACTGAAAAAGGACCTGTGTCCATTCGGAATTTCCCGGTAAACAAATGTAAATAAAATAAATAAAGTTCCTCAATAGCACTATTCAAGAAAAATCTTGATGAGTGGATGGAAAATAGGAAATACACCTCAGGGATCACTTCTGTGGCTCTGCTTGACAGGGACACAGGAAATTAACTTTCTTTGGTGAAGTATGCCAGGGAACCTTGTTGGCTAGGCTTACTTAGGCCCTTGAGGCAATAGCCAAGTACCTACCTATGAAACTATGAACCTGTGACAGTAATCCTATCACACACACACACACACACACACACACACACACACACACACACACACACACACACACACAAACACCTGCTAAATCCCCCCTACTAACTCCCCTACTCCTTCTTCCTGATCAGACACATACTCACACATGCAGCCCTTCACATACACTCCTACACACACCTCCTAACACTACCTTAGCACAAAACTTTGCAGCACTTACTTCTTTCATAGAGGAGGAGCATGGCCTTTTGGTCATGTTCACTACCATGAGGTGCATGGAGTGGTTATGCTAATCTACATGGCTGAGCGATTCTCTGAATTGTTTGCTGCGTAGATGTCTTCCCCAAGGCAGTTCTTAGTGGGAATGAACATGGATTATTAGCATATGCCTTTCTCTCTAACTGCCTCATTAGCGTGTAGCACAGCCGTAAAGGCAGACACAGTGCTACACATCTTTGTAGAAAGTCCCTGTGGTTGGGCTGTCTCTGAATACCAAAAGGTTGTTTCAAAGCATACATCTCATGTGCATCTCATGGTAACCTTAATGAATCTGGCCCATAGTGATTCCCTTAGTGTGTTAACTGGGTCTATATTATATAAGCGAACGCTCAAAATTGCGAACGCTATATAATCGACCCAAATTCCATGAAAACACAAAATACCAAACAAACAAATCAGTGATTTTTTTTTTTCCCAGGGAAAAAATCGCTGATCCATTAAAAAAAAAACCCACAAAATAAAGTGGGGGGGGGGCTTTGCCCCCCCACCACCCTACTTAAATATACCAGCTCTGAGATCGCACTACAGTGGAGGAAATGGGAAAGTCCCGAAAACGGCCCAGGGATTTTTTTCCCCGGGTTTATCACAATATACACTAGTATTTCTGGCATTACCTCCCATAATATTCCACTGCCTAACTCAAACAGCAGTTATAGGAAGGTGTCTGTAGAATGCTGGATCATAAGAGGTATATTATGGTCATGTTGGCTGTTGTGATATTTACCTTCTAATATGTGCATCACAGTGCTTGCTGCACCCTTTAGATAATTCTCTACTAGATCTTTTCTGTCTGATTTATCTCTGCCTTCTCTGCCTCAGTACTCTAGCCCTTCAGAAATAAGTACTTATCATGCATATCTAGTTTATTTATTTATTGACATTCAATAACTGGGTAGAAAGGCTGGTCACCCGACCCTTTTCAGTCATGACTGAGGCCCATAAGGGCAACATTTAATACATCAAATATTCAGTGATGTCATACTAGCTGACAAAACATAGAAGATTAGGATTAGGTCACCAACTGTAACATGTTTAATATGTGGTTGAGACATTCAACTAGGGTTACCACCTGTCCCACTTTGTGTGCTTAACATTTTTCTTTCTGTAGCAGGTGCAGGTACATTCCTTAAGAAAGCACTCTTCATTGCTTTTGAACATGCATAAAGTATTTTCTTGCCTGATTCCTGTTGGGAACTGATTCCTGATGGCAGGTGCAAGTTTTGCAAATGCCCTTTTGCCTATAACCATCTTAAATCTGGGTTTATGTAGGGAAAGGGTACCTTCTTTATATCCCTCAGTGCACAGATGTGATGTCTGATTTGCAACATGGCTTTTAATGGAAAGCAGTGGCCCAACTTGATGATATCATGACTTTTAAGGGAAAGCAGAGGCCCAACTTGATGATATCATGACTTTTAAGGGAAAGCAGAGGCCCAACTTGATGATATCATGACTTTTAAGGGAAAGCAGTGGCCCAACTTGATGATATCATGACTTTTAAGGGAAAGCAGAGGCCCAACTTGATGATATCATGACTTTTAAGGGAAAGCAGTGGCCCAGCTTGATGACGTTAAAGGTCTAGGAGGGTAGTAGTCAGGCTACTCTTTCACTCTTTCACAGGAAGCCATTTTACCTTAAATAAGAGTAAGCAATGATGGGTTGTCTGGTAAGCAAGTAATGTAAATCTGCAGGTTTTGTTAATTGCCAGTTGTATTTGTTATGTGTATTTGTGCTTGAGTGCAAAGTTACTAATGGAAGACCATATTCAATGCTTAGAATGAAAACTTTCCTTGCTTTAGCCAGGCGGGAGGCTGCTGTAATAACTGGGATATTTTATGGCATAATTTTATCTGTGAGAGTGCTTTGTATATTATAATGCCTGTAGATTTAGAGAAGGATAGTTAAGGGTCAAGGGTGAGGCCAAAGTATCTTTAAGTCACAACTGGGGGGAGTTGCTTCTGTTTGTGTCTATAAAAACAGTACTGGTTTACTTGCAAATGTTTTGAGGTGCATCAAAGATTATGATGCTAGAGTTAAAGGTGCTCATAAGCAACCTGTTGCTTTTGGTCCAGTTGCAGATCTTAGTGAAGTTGTCTTATAGTTTCATCTGGAGCTGTGGGAGTACATTGTTTGTTTCAATTATGAGGTTGTCATTGGAGACATTACTGGCAAGATCATTTATGAAACGTAAGAAATTCAATGGGCCCGGAAGTGAACTTTGGGGTACTCATGTATTGAAGGAGCCTTGGTATGAGAAAATGTTCTTTGACTAGACCTGGAATAATTTGACTTGAATGAAGCTTAGGGACCATAATACTGTTTAGGTCCCAAAGCTGAGCCTGCTTAGCTTATGAAGGAGGAGGTTATGGTTGACTGTTTTTAATATTCTGGTCATTTTTTTGAATAGCCCATGTGTTAATCCAGATTAGCAATGTCTTTTGGCATCTCCCGTTAGAGGTCGCCACAGTGGATCACCGGTCCACATATTGTTTGGCAGTGGAATTTTTACAGTCTTGAGTTGCTAGCCCGGTGCCCAACCTTCACAAAAGGTACACTTGCACACACACGCACGTCTTTAAAACTCACTCGACTACAGGGTGAACATGCAGACTCTGCACAGAAGGTGCTCCAACTGAGAAGTGAACCAGGGAACCTCTTGCTGTGAGGCGACAATGCTAACTGCTGCACCACGACAGCTGACATCTGCTGCACCACTGTGGCCAAAACATGTTAATCCATATTAATCCATATTATTGACAATCTGATTGGTAGGTATTAGTTGTTAAAGAAAAATCCTTTTATCAGCATTCCTAAAAAATAACCTCATGTACATTCTTTCTAAGCTACTATAGATCAAAATTGGCATAGTGCAGGGGAGTGTTGTAAACTATGGTCATCCTGTAAGTTATAAGAATAAACTGATAATGTTTAAACTGTTACATTTATAAGCAGAGTACATACAGTCATATGATATCTATACCAGGTCAGAAATTGTAAATTTGTTTTTCTGTGCCTTTTCAGGTAAAATACATTATAAATTAATTTTTAATAACTTGACTCGTTATAAAAAGGCAGCCTCTTCATATAACTAATCACTTTTCATATTAGACATAAAATATTTGCATAATGAGGATGCATTGCTGCCCAGTATTTTATTTCCTTTTGACTGGTACCTTCAAAGAACATGAAAATGCTGTTTAATACCAGCTATCATAGTATCACAACAGCCTTCTGAACTCCCTGTGCAAAATATGAACATTTTAACAACTTATCTTTTCCCTTCATTATCTCTGGACATATTATAATGTATGGATCAGGAGCATTATTACTCATGTGTAAAGTCTTATATTCAAAATGTATTTTACAAAGTTCCTAAACAAATTTACCTGTATCAACCCTATAACAAGGTACTGATGTAGGGCAGCACAGTTGCACAGTGGTTAGCATTACTGCCAAACATGTACATAGGTTCATAGGTGTGTACTAGGCTAATGGCCCTGGGGCCTTTACAAGCCTAGCCATAGGATTACCCTGGCACTGTGCCACCCGGCCTTAGTTCCCAGTGCATCTGTCGAGTAGAGCCACTGGAGTTATCCTTGGGGTGAATTTTCTATTCCCATCCACTCATCGAGATTTCTCTTGAAGAGGGTCAGCGATGTGCTCTGCTTGACATGTATGAGAAGTCTATTCCATAGCATGGGCAGTTTCTGGATTATGAACCTGTCCCTCCAGTACGTTTTGTTGATTGTGGTAATGAGGTTGAGGTCTCTGGAGCGTGTGGTGTGGATGGCTTGGGATTTCTTTAGATGTAGTATTTCTGACAGAGTTTGGTCAGACATGGCTTTGTAAGTCAAGCAGAGATCACCTCAAAGTAGGCAATATGAGACAGAGAATAACTGCAGTTTTTTGAGTCTGTCCATATAGGACAAGTGTTTAAGGCCTAGGATCCTCTTTGTGAGGTACTTTTGCATCCTCTCCAGTTGTTGCAGGTGTCTAGTGAGGTACATGCCAAATGGGACATTGTACTCGATGATTGGCCTAATGAGGGAAGAGTACAGGGAGACAATGACCTCTTTCTTCCTGGATGCAAAACCCTTAGTAATGAGATGTGCCACACAGAAGGACTTTCTGACCACAGTGGCAATGTGGTGATCAAAAAAGAAGTTGCTGTCAACCTGTGTTGGCCCAGTTGCCCGGTCGCCCATATATATATATATATATATATATATATATATATATATATATATATATATACACATTTATAAATCACTTCCTACCCCTTCTCCCACCCCAACTTTCCCAGTGCTGAAATAATTATCTCTGTCCTGCAAATCAGCAAACACAAGAGCATATGCATCATTAACATCTATATCCCTCCTGGAAACAATATTTCACTACTAGAAGAAATCCTGTATTGCATCTCTTATAATATCTACAAGGAAACCATCATCAGAGATGATGTTAATATAAATTACCTACTTATCAGTACTGACTCTCCCACACTTTCCAACAATCTCTTTGGTTTTATCAGAATTATTTCTACTGCTACTTACATAGACATATGTAGTAAAAGGGAGTCTACATTAAAGAGGATCCTCACCAGCACCCCTAACAACATTAACACTACTGGCTGCCTATGTGACATCATCAGTGGCCATCTATTGATCTGTGCCATGAGGTAATCTCATCATGCACATAAAAACATAATCTGTAATACTTTGAGTACATTCTCCTCCTTCAGTAATGACACCTTCCTTAGCTACCTCAACAGACACAATTGGGATATTTTAAAATACTTACCCCTTGATGATGTCATAACTCCCTTTAACAACACATTCCTTGACATACTAAATGATGTAGATCCCATCTGATTAAATCAATTCAAATCCAGTCCAGACCCATGTCTCACAAGAGAAACCAGGCAACTCATGCTAAACAGAGATAGAGCCTGGAAAACATGGTCTACTGACAAAACACCACAAAATGGCAATATTTTAGACAGCTTAGGAACCTTTCTAAACAAAATCAGATCAGACAAAACTAAGTACTTTTCCAGGTTTCAAGACAACCACCAGCAAAACTTTAACATTTTCTAGAATGCAATCAAAAGACTAGTACATCCAGGCCAGACTACAACTCTATCACCAACTACCACCACCACCTAAGTTCCTATGGCTACCTAATTCAATACAAATTTCATTATCTGTCCTCTCCCTATTAAACAACATACCACCCATCAGCCTCACTATCCCAACCTGTACTAATCACCACCAAATTGTTTTCTCCCTCTAACTAGTATTTACCTCTTCTGTTAAAAAATACCTCCTAAAACTAAAAAATTCCACATCAGCTGCTGGCAAGCTGCCAAATTAATATCTCATAATCACTGCAGATGATATAGCATACCCTGTATTTATACTAATAACTGACCAAATACAGAAAGCTATGTCCCTGCCATCTGGATAAAAAATCCCACATCATACCGCTGCATAAAGGGGTACATCCACCAACCTCTCCAGTTACCAACCTGTGGCCATACTTCTCAGTTGTCCATATTTTCACAGACTGTCCAGATTTTTGGCTCTTGCTTTTGGTCTGTTGCTCATGAAATTTGTGGCTTTCTGGTAAATCACTGGGAAGATCTGAGGATTGAAGTCACTAAATAATGATGTACACTTGAGTTTCACACTCCAAATCCTTCAGAAAATGCATGATAAAAAAAATGTTATTCTAGCAAATTTCTAAGTTTATAAAAGCAATTTTTAAGATATGTCCCTATTTTTAGGCCTTTAACCCCTGTTTTATGAGGCTTTGTCCAGATTTCTTGCACTAAGAGGCTGACAGGTATGCCTGTGGCAATTCCAACTCCACGCTCCAAAATATAGAAAAAATGCATTCATTCTCAACTCCTTTCCCATCTTCACAATAACAATCTCCACTCCAAAACTTAACATGGTTTCCTATTATACCACAGCACCATTACTGCTCTGCTCAGTTTACCAAACTCATAAACTCTAATAGAAATGGCAGCAACCTGGTATCCTCCCTCTTCTTAGGAATGTCAAAATCATTTTAACACAGCATCACTCCAACACCTGCTCCATGAACTATTCTCCCTAGGACTCTCATTTACCCCTGAGCTGGTTCCATAGCTATCTTACCTACAGAATCTAGGCTGTAAAATGGAAATGAGATCTCTCCTCCTTTCTGCCTGTCTCTGTTGGCATACCTTAGGGATTTATTCTTTGACCTTTACTATTAAGCATATTCACTAAAAATCTTCACAAAACTAGCAAAGAAGCTTCCACAGTATTATATCCCATGTCATTCCACTCCATAAAGGTGGCAGCTCCATTGAACTGTCAAACTATAGACCAATAGCTATCCTTTCCCCTTTGGCTAAAATTATGGAAAAGTGTATCCATAAACGACTCTTACACTACCTTATTCAAAATAATCTTCTGGCCAACTCCCAGCATGGATTTAGACCACAGCACAGTACCACCTCAGCTCTCCTATACTTTTCTGTCATAAATTCCAGCCGTAACAACAACAAACTATCTTCTGCCCTGTTTCTCAATCTTTCCAAGGCCTTTGACATGGTTAACCACCAGCTACTCTTACTTACCCTAAATAAAATATCTCGAAACAACCACGCTATACAATGGATTCAATCTTATCTTAGTGGAAGACAGCAGGCTGTCCTTTGGCAGGACAAACTCTCCACCCTTCTCCCCATTACCCTTGGTGTCCCTCAAAGCTCCATATTAGGTCCCCTTCTTTTCTACCTCTTTATCAGTGACCTCCACACTGTAATCCCAGACGCAACCTGTATACAAGATGCCGATGACTCCACCCTGATCTGCTCAGCCTCTACCCCTACAGGACACACCTTTGTCAAAACCTACACCTCTTAGGTTGGCTAGAACTCCCTAGGCTAATCCAATTTAATCAACTTACTGTAGCATTCAAGGTTATTAACCATCCAGAAAAAAATGTCCTCCCTTAAAAACATTATCCATCCCTACAAAAATGCAAGGCCTCTTTATTCCACTACAAAACTTTTGGTTCAATCTGTTAAAGCTAACTACCTATCTGGAGAATCTTTTTGCAAATTCAGTAGGCAAAACCTGGACTTCACTCCCATCTGGCCTTACTCTGAACCCCTCCCTTAATCAGTTAAAAAAAATCTAACCCAGTATTTTAAAACTCACTGGTTATGTCCTTGCTCTAACCCTGAATAAAACCTTATCTACTTCCATATCCCTGCAATTTCTTATTCATAGCAACTAACCTCTTACACTAAAAGGTTTGAAAAGAGAAACTGTAATATCTTTGCAGATACTCTGTATATAAACTGCACCTATAGGTTTGATAAGAGAAACTGTAACATATTTGTATATGTTTCTGTATATAAACTGTATTCTTCATAAGCTTGAAATGTGAGACTGTAACTTGTTTGTTAATACAATATGTTTGTGAATATACTGTAACTTGTTTGTTTTTACTGTTTGTAAGTTTGGAGCTTTTTTCCCCGGGCCTCTGCTGAAAATGGACATGTATCCAGTAGGACTATCCCGATCAACAAATGTAAAATAAATAAATAAATAATAAAATACATGCAGACAATGCTCTGCTCATATGCTCTTCACCAAGTCTACAGCTACTCTACCAGGTGACTCCTTTTCTTCTGTTGAGGCCTAGCTAAATTACTGCCAACTACCTTTAAATACTAAAAAACAAATTAGTGCTGTTTTTACCCAAATCTCTGTCAGCACAGAAACAATCCTTTAACATCACATCAGCAAGTAATACCTCAACTGAAACAGTTTCTAACACAAAGTTTCATGATATAGTAATTGATAATAACATAAAGCATGATCAACACCATTACTCAAGCCGTCAAGAAAACTCATCAAAAATTAGGATTCTTCTACAGAAACAAACCCATTCTCACTGACATCTCTACAAATTCTTTATCAACTTCTTATCTTCTTCCTTCACTTCTCTATGCAGCACCCATTTTGACTAACCTTCACTTCACCTTAAAAAATAATCTAGAAGTTTGCTACAATAAAATATCTAAGTTTGCATCCAACTGACGAAATCATTCATACTACTGCCTAGCACTGGATGCTCAACTGCTTAGTGTCCATAAAATAATAAACAAATCTGATACCTGCCCATCACTACAAAACATTCTCAAATACTACTTCCACCTAGGATTCTCTGCTCAAATATCTCCTGACCAGGACTGAGTCTCATAGTACAGGCAACTCACTTTGTTAAGCATTGGAACTCCATCCCACCTACCCTAAACAAGACAATATTACCAAAGTTTGAAACACAACTTAAAACAACACCTAGCTTCTTCATGGCTATGGTCACATTCCCATCCTGATTTAACCCACCATTCTGTTTCTCTTCCATTGCCAATCTCTCTAGCAAGATCCCCGACTCTTTCACCTTTGTTATCCCTGTTTCTTTCTCTTTCATCCCCACTTCTGCTCCTCCAACTAACCTGTATCCTTCAACTTGTTCAACTAATACTCCCTCCTTATCCCCTCATTATCTTACTGATTTATTTTTATCTCAACCGCTCCACTATCAGAACATTTTCTGCTTATGTTTTTATTCATTATTTCTGCTTATACCCTTCCTCCTGCTCCTCCGTCTCTCTATTTTCTGTTCCTTCTCTGGTGACATCATCAATATATATACACTAAACCTATGTGCATTGTCATTGCTCTTGTATCTCCAGCTATTACATGTTAACATCTTTAAGTTATGAAAAATAATGTATAGTCTAATGTGTAGGATATATGTCTTTACTATTTGTCTCAATGCTACCTGCAAATTAATTCTTAAAATGTTTAATTTTTACAGTTGTACATTGTAAATATATATTTTATGTGGAGCTTTTCTCCCCAGACCTCCTTTGAAAATGGGACTTGTGCCCAGTCATACTTTCCTGGTAAACAAAAGACAATAAATAAATAAATAAATAAATATAATATAATAGATATAAGTTTGAGGAGACTCACTTCCTACATAAGGGGTGTGGGGGAGTGGGGGGACAGGGCTTTTGCCCTGCAAACATTGCTTGTATTTCATTAAGCCAGTAAATTAGATGGCTTCTGCAAAATATCAACTTTTGCAGCTTCTGTTTCATTAGGGGTCACCAAAAACAATTGAAGATCATCACATTTAACAAAGCTGGCATGGACGATTGAAATAAAGAAAGACCTCTTTTAAAGACCTGAGAATGATAAAGTTCAGTAAGAGAAAATTAGTAATTTACAAACCTCTACCATTCCCTTGTTTAAAGATCTGACTATTGCAATCAAAGATCAAATCTTAAAACAGACCTAGTTAAGACTGCATGAAGTATAGTTTTCCATTCTGCATTTTTTTATTGTCATCATAAACTAGTACATTAAGACCTTTCTTTGGATATCTGGGTAGTTTTAGTTTTAAAATCTACTGGATCTTTGGTCTCTTCATATACTTATCATCTATGCCCTCCAAGCTTTACAGATTTTGGGTAATCATACAGTAACAATAAGAAGTAGTTTCTTGTGTTTTGCAGAATATTTTGTATACCATTGAGAAAGGCATAATAGTTTGCATTTCATAGGTTCATAGGAGATTACTAGACTAATTTATCAAGACCCCTTACAAGCCTATCCAGTTTTACCCAGATTTTGCCCAATTTTCTATCCCTAGGGAAAGATAACAAGGGTCAGAAGTGGGGTTTGGCTGATTTTACAGACTGTCTCTACCCAAAAGGAACATGGGTGCCACCCCAGGAATGAATTTGTGATTTCCCATCCATTGGTCCAAATTACACTTGAAGATGATCAGAGAAAGGCTCTGCTTCATGTGAATAGGAAGCCTATTCCAGATATCATGTTTACAGCTTAAAGCGAGTAATCCCCGTGCACTTAGTTTTGAGAATATGCAATATTTCCAACAGGGCTGGGTCAGAGACTGGCTTGTAGATCAGGCACAGATCACCCTCAGTAATTGGAAGGAAACAATACAGTGATAGGGCTTTTAATCAGTCCGCATATGACATGTTGGTTATACCCTGTATTTTTTGGTGATAAACCTTTGAGGTTGCTCCAATTGTTGCAGGTGCCTGGCGAGGTACATTCCAAAGGGTGCATTATACTCGATTATTGGCCTGATGAGGGCTGGGTTCAGTGGTACTCTGACATCACTAAATCTATATGCCCTTCCCTTATTTATAAGCTGAGCCACATAGAAGGATTTTCTCACCACTGTGGACACATGATGGTCAAAGTTCAGATTACTATCTGTGTACCCATATCGCTCATCAGTGGGTCCACTCTTAGGGGTGCTATTGATGTTGTAATTTGCAGGATATTTGATTTCCCAAAGGGTATTATTATGCACATCTTTACATTTAGTTTGAGGCCATGACTCTGACACCAATCAATAGTCTGTGTCAGACCTTTCTGTAGGATACCAACATTGTTTGGGGAGTCAGTGATTGCCCTAACTTGTAGTCATCTGCAACTAGGTCAGACAAATGCCATCTACATTTGTTGTCTTCACATCTGAGAAGTATATGCCAAACAGGAGAGGGCCCAGTATTGAGCCCCATGGCACTCCACTGGTGACTGACCTCTTCCTGAATGTGGATTCCCCCACTTTAACATGTGTCATATCTGTTAGCCACTTGGCTATCCATCTGGTAATGTGGTTATTGCTCAGTTTTGTGAGTTTATCTATAATACTCAAGTAGAGTTTTATGTCAAATGGCTTGGGCATGTAAAGGTAGGTGGTATGTACTGTCTTACCCTCATCCATGGCCTGGCTGACCTTAACAAAGAATTCCGCTAGATTGAGCAGGCAGGACCTGCCTTTGATGAAGCTGAACTGGGTTGGGTCTAGAGTCTGGAGATTTCGTCTGTCATTGTTAAATAGGTCCATGATTGTCCTTTCCATAGCCTTGTATATGAGGCTAGTCAGACTTATGAGTCAGTAGTTTCCTGTGTCTATTGATGGTTCCCTTTGTGCAGAGGGATGACTGTCCTTCACTCTACAGGGATAAAGCCTGTCTGTAGACTGTGGTTAAATAGAGATCCATGTGGGTTTGCTAGGTCATATTTCAAGCTATTTAATAGGTACCATGTGATTCCATCAGCGCCCATTGATGTCATGTTTCTAGCTTTAGACAGTGCAGTGATGACCTGTTCTTTTGCGATAATAGACAAAGGAATAGTAGAGAGTATTCCATGGGTAGTGCCCGTAGGTGATGAGGGGGGGAAATCTGAGCTGAATATATTGGCCAGCAGGTTTCCTATTTCTTCTTGCTGAGTACAGGTAGTGCCATTACAGCCAATTCAGCACATTACTGAGTCATTCCCTTAAGATTTCAGGCATAACTGAAAAAATGTTTTGTGGTTATCCTTTGCTTTGGAGGCTATTTTAGTCTTGTATTTACACGTACAAGACTTGGTTACTTCCCTGATTTGCCTGTTGAGCCTAATGAGGTATTTTTTCTCTGTTGTGCACCTACCCACTTACTTCTAGCACAGGAATTTCTTCCTTTTGTTGTATAGTCTAGTTATGCCAGGGGTCCACCAGCGTGGCTTGTTTTTCCAGCTAGACCTGGGTTTAGATCGGTCAGGTACTGCCTTTTCTATGCAGTTGTTTAACTGGATGTGCAGGGCATTCGTGTTTACTTCTGTATAGGTCTCTATGCTTTTAGGGGTACTGAGAGCTTTAAAATTGCCAGTGCTATCACTTAATAGAAAGTAATCTCCCTTGGAAAAAATCTTTACAGTTTTAGGGTTTGATGGGGGTTCTACCATTGCATTTATTTCAAAGGAGATCAGTTTATGACCCGATCATACCAATAAGGACATTACGCTGGGGGGTGCGACACTCCTCCCATGTTTGTGAGTACTATGTCAAGGATATTTGAGCCCCTAGTGGGACTGCAGACCAGCTGTTCCTAAGCCTTTGCAGTGACAAAATCCAGGAATCTCTGAACCTGCATGTTAGTTGTATGTTTCACAGTTTATGGAGGGGTAGTTAGAATCACCTATGAGAAGTGTGTTGGGATAAATGGTAAGTGATTCTAGTAATGTCTGGTATGTGGAGTGGTTTTCATGGTTCATGGTTGGGGATCTGTAGCAAATGATGATACGGTTTGGGGATGTTTGCCTATGGTCAGCTGGACATGGAGTATCTCAAGCGAATCATCCTGCTTCACCAGTCTAGAGGTGTGATTGTTTTTTCCTTTTCAGAGCATGGTCTGAACTAGTGATACACATTGCAGCCTTGTATTCCTGGGGTACTTTCCACAGCCTTGAACTATGTCTCTGTAACTGTACAGATGTCAGCATTCTCCAGGGTGAGGAGAGCTTCCAGGGAGTGAAGTTTCTTGTTAAGACTCCTAGTATTGAACAGTAATACCTTCAGTTTGGCATTAGAATAATTTGTTACATTGGTAGGTCTGTCAGTTTGACACTGCCTAAAAAGGCACTATGAGGGTATCTAATGCATTGGCCAGTATTTGAAAGCCTAGCAGTGACATGTACAGACCATCTCTGGGCAAAGCAGCGTGGTCTGTCATTCATGTCATCCCAGGATGACAAATACTGGATTTCATTGGTATGACAGCAGTAGCTAAGCCAATTACTGAAGTCAATTTTCTGTTTGTTTTGCGCTGTCATTCTTGGTGAGGGCAGCATATGGTTGGTCTCTAAGGTCCGGGTAAGTTACTTGTGAGCACCTCCACATATGTGGGTTTACGTGTAGAGACTTTATCTAATGAGGGAAATGATGTGCGTGTGCTGTTAACCTGTTTGTCATTTGATTTGTCAATATGTGAGAGTCTTGTCTACATTTTCATAGTGTAACTACATCTCTCACATAATGTATTTGTTTGTTTCAGGATTAAGCGTTGTTTGTATACATGAGACAATCACTACATTGCCTCAGGATGCCCATGTCCACCAGCCTGGCCATAGAGATAGCAGGAACATGCTTCTCCATCGTTTCAGGTTTTTTACTATGGGTTTAACCAGAAAGAAGAGTGGGGATATTTAACTGATCTGAGATGACAGCACATGGATGAAGAATGGGTTCTATACTCCATGTGAACTGCAGCGATCCAGCAAGGTGATGCTGCTCTGTGTACAGCTCAGATGCTCCTACAGCAGCAGGGGGACTGGGGAAGGTTGCATAGTTATTCTAAGGGAAACTGTAGCTTAATAGTGTTCACATCTACACAGGGTACTGCTGACTGCCGCTGTGAGGAGAGCAGCATAGTGCAAGCACTGGGCTTATATAGACTCAGAAAAACAAGCTTTACAAAAGCAAGACCTACATACTGATCAGGAAAAAAACTTTCAGCCAGCAGCTCCCAACTCACATAGGTTTGCTACAGCACACCTGCCACAAGAGTGCAGTCAGAAAAAACCTCTTAATGTAAAAATGCTGGTTTAAGAGCTCAAGTGTAGGGAAACCATACAATCTAGACACTGTTATGCTCTGTTACTCTAAAGCTAATTCAAAAGAAGTAATTTTGTTATATCAAAGGCTGCAGGACAGCATACCTGGAAAATATATACCCAACATCCAGCAGTCTGACACAGTTTTCAAATATGTCAGTTTGGAAGTTTATTTATGGAGACTGTATACAAATAATGGGAAATATGTCATTCAAAAACACTGTGGTGGTGGTGCTGCGGTAGCGTTATCACCTCACAGTAAGATGTTGTTCTGTTCAATTTTCAGCTAGAGCGTCTTCTGTGTGGAGACATGCGTGAATGGGCATAACTTCGTTGAAGGTTGTGCGTCAGGGCTGGCAACTTGGCACGTAAAAATCTACTGCCAATCATTAGCGGACCGGAGTTCTGCTGTGGCGACCCCTAACTGGGAAAAGCCAAAAGACACAATGATATGTCATTCAAAAACAATCAACAGTCAGGAAACCAAGTCGTTGTATGGAGTACACAATGCATACTTTTGTTGCCTATCTATCAAGTGAATACCTATAATTTACTTTCCCATTTAATCTTGAGAAATTGTCAAGCTGTGAATTTTTTCATGACCTTGTAACCTGATATAATTTAGTCCGATACATATCTTATTTTTTTAGATAAATGGTATTACTCTCTAGTAGGTGAGAAGTGGCCAGTTTTACTCTGTTTAGCTTAGTTTAGATCTGCAGGAAAAAAAAACTTGTATGCTCTTAAAACTGGATTTTTGGATTTAATAGTAACTAGATAAGCTTGTCCAAAACAATAAAAAGAAAAAACGTTGCCTGCTTTGTTTCATCTAATTAAAATGATTTGTGAATAGGAGCATGGTTAAATTTTTTATTTTACCAGGAACTTAAGTATTAAGGACACTTTGCTTCAAACTCGATTCTTAAAAACCCGACTACAGGAAAATACAACTAAAGGCAGGGAATTATTCTAATTAGAATTGGTTCATTTATTGTATTACCTGGTTCAGGATATTTCTCTCAATCCATTTCTTACCACAAAATTATATAATTAAGATTTGTATACTACAATACAATACAATACAATACTGTAGCAATCCGAAAAAGTCAGACCTTGTCAATTTTAGAACAAGAAAGCTTTCTGTAATTTTTAGCATAACAGATAAATTGTTTAAAACATTTATTCATTTTGTATCTACATTGCCTATGAGAAAAGTGGAATAAATTTGGCAAGGCAAAGTTTATGAAGCATTAACATATTAGGTAAGTGCGTATTTATGGAAGAGTGATTATTTTTTCTAAGTCCATTATTTTCCTGTGTGATACTTTTATGTTGTCAGTAACAATATCCACTGAATCTGAATAATGTCGGTACTTAAATAGTTCATAGATTTTTCCCATCTGAAAGGATCGTGCATGCATACGGTCTTTTCTTTGACTACTTTTAAAATAATTTGGGAAGTTTTCTCTTTCACATCTCAACTTTGTGATCTGACAGAATGTCAAGTGTAGCTGACATATTCGCAAATATAAAAAAGGAATAGTTAAAATAAGCTAAATATGTTCCAAGTGCATGGATCAGCATCAGTTTTGCCAAAATATGGTAAATAAACACAATCTGTAGATGACATCTGCACTATAAATAGAACCAAATGTACCCCAAAATTCTAGCCTGTCAAAATGAACAGGAAAACTAAATAAACTTTTAGCAGGCTGTATAACTGACAACATGTGTGAAGGGAGCATATGAATGCATTCCTGAGTTTATAATTTTCGTACATGTCCCATTTCTCCCCCTTTGCACTTTAGATGGTTGCATAACTAGAAGCCTGTTTGTGAAAGGGCATTTGATTTTATCACTTTTTTGCTGAGTTTTAAGCTGCATAATCTGTACTTGAATTTCTCCCCACTTTGCACTTTGGAGAATTGTAGAGGGGTTTGTACTTTACAGCTGTTTAACTATTTGCCACACTATGTGTAGGAAGCATTTCATTTTACAGCTGTACTGCTGAGTTTCAAGCTCTTCTATTTGATCTTTTCAGTTCACCTATGTTTACACTTTGTGCACTTTCAGAATGATTTAAATGTTTTAGTAGTCTGTCTATTTGACAGCCAATATGTGGAGGAAGTACTTAATTTTATTGGTGTGAAGGTACAGTTAACATGAGTTTTCAGGGTCTATATTAGATCAGCGAACACTTAAACAAGCGAACGCTGATTGATCGACCTTATTTTAACAAAAGTTACAAATATCGAAGCAACAGAAACTCGAATATTTTCCTAGGGAAAGAATTTGGTTGTCCGTTTCTGTTGCTTCAGTTTTTTCAGTGCTGTGGTGGAAAGTTACGGGTCGGATTCAGATAAGTGTGCGATTGTGTGGATGTGAGTGTTAGGGTAGGTTAGGTGAGTTAGGGTTAGGGCTCGAGTTAGGTATGTGTGCGATTGTGTGGACACGAGAGTTAGGGCGGATTTGGGTGAGTTAGGGTTAGGGAGTGAGTGAGGTGAGTGTGCGATAGTGACGGACCTTAGGGTTAGGGTTTGGGTTAATGTAAGTGGATAGTTAGTGGTGTGTGCATAGTTTAGTGTAGGGTTAGGTGTCAGATTTTAGGTGTATGTGTATGGATTTCTGTTTGTTTGGTGTGCTTGTGTTGTGTGCATGTGTTTTGGATCAGCAATTTTTTTTCCCTAGGAAAAAAATCGCTGATATGACAGTTCGAGATTGTAAGCTTTCGCTTACATAAGGTCGATCAATCAGCGTTCGCTTTTTTAAGCGTTTGCTGATCTAATATAGACCCGAGTTTTCAGGTACTACTTTGAGCTGACAGCAGTTATCAGATATCCTGCCTAACTGCAGAAATTTTACTAAGACTGTCTTACATCACAGGAAATAAGACAATGGCTTTGTCTTATAATAATGCAGAATATAAGGCACTAATTTTGTGAAAGTCAAGTGAAAGGACAATATATGTTTGCTGGCCTTTGCAAAAAAAAAAAAAACTCCTTCATGGATGAAAATGTTTTATGTAAATGCTAAAATTATTTCAGTTTGAAAAGAATGTGTCCAGTGACAACATTTGTATAAAAGGTTTAAATTTGTACATATTAAAAAATTAGAATCCCAGTTACATGAATTAAAAAAAAGAATTAGAAAAACTCACATTTTGTTAATGCTATTTGAATTTAACAGGTTTATAGTACCAGCAGGAACACACACAGTCACTCTTGGTACCTAAAATTGAGTTCAGATTCAGACCAAGGTTGTACCTAGGAGTAACAGATTACAAAGTTTACAGGATGATATCTTTCAGTTACACGGCAGGGAAGGTGTATGATAGCTAACTCAGACACATAGATGTGATCATCTGTTCATAACTGGAGCAGATACCCCCCACCCCCAAAAAATATTTCTAGCACTGACTTAAATATGAATTAAAAGAACAGCAGGTATATAGGAAGCTCATAAAAAATTTAAAGTCTTATTTAGATACTCTACTGATACATGTAACTCTGTATGAATTGTAGAAGGAGTCAGTTCTGGGCACATTGCGGGTGCTGCAAAGAGCACTTTTGGCTAACATCAAAGATTGAAACAGTACTAATTTCATGGACTTTAATCATACTTTGAGTTAGAAATGGGTTCCATTCCCATCATAGTACTAGATACCCAAAAGACTTGGAGAAATTAAACTGAGAGAAGCCCTTCTGACACTTCTAAGTGACATGAACATAAAAGAAGGGTACTCAATGACAGATCCGTTTTGATTATACTCCAAACTGACTTCAAACCTGATCACTCAGTAGAACAAGTTATAAACAAAGGAGCACAGGTGTTTGGGGACTCCATGTTAAAACTGAAAGTAAGGATTAACTTTAACTGAATTAGCTGATACTGCCAAATGATTAATATTTGAGACAAATAATTATCACTTACTTATTTTCTAATTCAGTGAAACAAATTTTAAATGTCTCCGAAAAGATGCCGAACCAGTTTTAAGGGAAATCTTGCCTTCTGCCTCACACCAGCTAAATGGCTATGCTTTCACTAAGGCAAGCCTTACAACTGCTTATGTGATTTCTCTGACAGCATTGATACAGGACTTACCATTATGAAGGAAGAGCTTAACTTGGATACAAAATACTTTGGTTTAAATGTGTCCACATAAACCTCAAAGGTGGCTTCACACACAAACTATGAAGGCAGTAATTTATTTAGAAAAAAAAAATTGATATAGCTGAAATTTTAGAGAAGCAAGCATCTGGGAGTAAACCTTATCATAATGGTAAGATAGTATCTATTAGAGTCCCCCTTGCATGTGATCAAGGGTCATGTGGTTGGGTTCTGACTGCCCAAACACAGCTGATCAAAACAATGTTTTATCACGGGCTGAAGGCTAAGTATTTCACTAGTACAGGACTGTTATTTGTGCAAGACTGCTAAAGACTTTAATTGTTTTTTTTTTTTTTTGCCACTGTTGTCTAGCTATGGAATTAATATACAGAGGTTCAGGGGTGTAGAGGGTTGTCTGTCACAGGAGTGCAGGAGGCTTGAATGCAGGGTCACCTGCCTCTAACAAAAACACTTGTTTCAGTCTTTGTACATGGGCTGTAGGAATAGAGTTCTGTTGATCGGTTGTGATTGTGCTTTGTCACCCCGTATCACATAAATAATATGTGCTAACCTTCAGTCTACACCTTACCTTAAAAAAAAAAAAAAAACTTTTGAGTAACAGTACCATAAACAAGACAGGCTCAGAATCACACATGTACAAAGACATGCCTTCACACACCACTAAATCTATCTCCTTACCTACCCCTAAATCTAATTCTAACCCACAAACACTAAACCCATCCCCTTATCTAATCTTTACTCTATCCCTAACCCACAAGCATTCACACATGCGCTCGCGCGCACACACACACACACACACACACACACACACACACACACACACACACACACACACACACACACACACACACACAACATAAAATCCATTTATCTTTGATGACAAAACAGATGTTTGATAAACTGAGCATTCAGTCTAATGCACGTGTGCCTGTGTGGTAAAATGAACAAAACATACACACACACACACACACACACACACACACACACACATATATATATATATATATATATGAGAGAGATAGATACATATATATATATATATATATATATATATATATATATATATATATAGAGAGAGAGAGAGAGAGAGAAAGAGAGACAGAAAATGAGAGTGAGTGCCATATGTAGTAGTGTTTTGACTTCAGTTATTTTAGCATTATCCTTCAAGTGTGCTTCATCACTATATTGCATTTCCTGTTTGAGTTTATTTTACATCAGCTATGTGTCTTTAATTTTTATTATGTTGTATAGTTTTGTTTTGCTTTTCTGTACTTCCTGGATCGATATTAGTCCATTAGGATCAGGGCTATATCTCAGTAAACAAATTCAAATAAATAAACAATATAGCTAACATAATTGTTGGATTACCCTATAAAATCATAAACTAAAGAGACACCACAACACATAGTAAGCTGTACAGAATCTTTGTTAAGGCCTAAACTTGAATATAAAATTTGCTTCACTGCTCATACTCACTGACACAAATTAATTAACTGGTGCAGATTTAGAGGAAACTGGCAAAGCAGATACCCAACATGATTTCTATACTAGACTTAAGTATATAAACCTATACAGAGACATGGTTGCTGTAATGGCTAAGGCCTTTGCCTCACTGGCACAAGGTACAGGTTTTGATCCTGACCTCTGGTCACTGTGTGGATTTTACATGAGTATCCCCCTGTGTGGGGATCTCTCACCTCTCAAAAACATGATTGGTGTTTCCACCTCAAGAGTGGAAGGCACAGGGTTCATGGAAATGTACCCCAAAATTGAAAGGCGTAATGGGCAGCCACACAAAACAATAAGAGGTGCCAGTTAAGGGCAGAGATGTGTAGACTAGCTGCTTTAGACATCAGCTGTGGTGCACAGTATTTTCTAGCAGTGGCGGCTGGTGACTTCAAATTAAAGGGGGCTGCAGGAGACAGCTGAATGGGTGGGGCAAATGGGAATGGGTGTGGTCAGATAGAAAGGGGTGGGGCTATGCTCAAAACAAGAACAACTGGAACTTTAATTAAATACGCTGCCCTGGATGCCAAACCGTCAAAGAGTCCAATCAACACAAAATGAAGTGTAGAAGAAAAAAATATTTCAATGCATTGGCTACATGACAGCTTACTTAATATCTAGATGGAAACAAAAAGGTTGTGAGGCATGAAAATATAAATTAGTTTTAAAATACATTACTGGAATACCAGTCAAAATCAAGTATAAAAAACAAGCTTCTCCTTGCACTGCAGTTCTAATTATAATTTATATTCAGCTTTATAAAAGTACCAAGTAACATGCTGAAAGTAGCAATCTCTGTGATACCCCCCCACTTGTAAAAATGTTTCTTATCCGAAAAAGACCTGCTGCCTGACAATTATCTACTTGTTTCATGGGGAAAACATGATCAAAGTAAAAAATGAACAGCAAACAAGAAACAAGCTCAAGATAAATCGCTTAAAGGATTACCGCACAGGTTATGGACCACACATGATAGATTGGCATTCTGTTTAGTTTAGGGGTAAAGCCTGCAAAGATGACTGCAAATCTCCAACAGATGTAATGAGCTTCTGAAAATACTGTAATCCTGTCCTTTATTACAAATACTGTTATATGCATTTCAATACCTAAGGCTTGTACATTATCTAGTTATGTAAATATTCTCTGCATGGCAACAACAAAAAGGCTTTCAGTGTTGGTAATTATTTAACAGTATGCTTATTAAAGGTTACTTGCATCTTACATTCTCAGACAAGCTTACCTGATGGTCATTAAAGCATTGCTACTTAAACACGGAGCAAGAGGACACTGTAACAGCATGCATTTTCTGAATAATAAGAAGCATAAATCAACAGTATAAAAATATAACAGAAAACCAGAACATTCTGCAAAATCAAGGACAGATGAAAAGCCGCTATCGTACTTGTGTCTACCTTGGATGGGGAAATACTCTAAACACTTGCACTGCATAACTACTCCTTGCCTTCCTTGGACACATCCAGAGTCACTACATGGGGGAGTGGGATGCAACAAGTATGTCACAATTTGAAATGTCTCTGGCTGACGGTGATGGCTCTGACACTCATACCTCTCAACCTCAGAGCCAGAAATCTGGACAAAGCCATACACAGAAGTGGGACAAAGGACAAAAATAAGGACAATTTTTAAATATCACTCTTATAAACTTAGAAAGATAATAGAATAGTAGTAGGTCTTGCATTACTATGAATTTTCTGAAGAGTATGAAATCTGAAACTCAAATATCTGTCATTATTTTCTAATGTCAATCTCTAATGATTTGCCACTAATTTGCCAGAAAACCACAATTTTACGAAAAATGGCCCAAACATGTGATGCAGAAATATAAAATTTCCACATAATACAGCTGGGAACCTCTCAAAGAAGGGACACTTTTTTAATATCAGTGCTGTTAACTTGAGCAGCTGACAAAATAAGAGAATCTACATGCATTTCTGAAATAAAAGTAATCTATAACTCTGATAATTACATTTATTTATAATTATAAACCCTCCACATTTTCTTCCAAAATTGCCATTTTGTGGAGGGATTATTAGGGGGAGAGCAGCATTTTGAACCAAAATTGGGGACAGTTGAGAGGTTTGGATATTCCTAATTCTATAAAGCGATTTATTTGCACGTACCTCTCAACCTCTTAATGCAGGACATCTGGGCAAGGCCAAATATATTGGAGGAACATACAAACAGTCTAAAAACTGCTCTTGTATAAACTTAAGACAGTTGATAGAATAAAAGGTCTTGCTTTAGCATGCATTTTTCTGAAGGTTATGAAGTCTGAAACTCAATGTCTGTCATTATTTAGTGACTTTATTCCTAAATGATTTGCCAGAAAACCACACATTTTATGAGGAACAAACCAAAAATAAGAAGCAAAAATCTATTCATTCTCCAAAAATCTGGACCAGTTGAGAGGTATAGTTTAGCCGGGCCTTTCTTTGAGTTTGCTGCCCTTCTCCCCTCACAAAATCATGGTCAAATGGAGCCTCCCCCCTGCAGCCATTCCAATGTCCCACTCCTTGGTTATTTCGTCCCATTTACTATAAACACTGTAATGTGCATACTGTTTTACTTCTGCGATGATTTGGATTTCATTTGAAAGTTTTCTTTTGCATTTTACAGCACAAACACTAATAGATATCTGGTAAACAAATCAATGCAGTCTCACAGTGAAAATAGACTTAGCATTAAAACTTCTCTGCCCTTGAAACTCACATTCATTGAAACAGCATTGAAACCCACATTTAAATTAAATACATTTTTCCAGTGGCAGATAATGATTAACTTTGGGCTGTTTTCAAAACATAGGCCCCTTGCACACGAAACATACATGTGCTCTTTGATAGACCTTCCTGATTGTATTAAATTATATTCCTTGTACAATATAGTACAGTTGTTAGAAGGCATTTTAAATTTATTGTTTTGAACATTTTTCAGTAAACAATGAAACAAAATGTATGCACCAATAATGACAAAACAGCCCAATTCAGAACATTTCCATCATAAAAGTCTACTCAAACTTCTACAGTCCACCAGTATCAGTAAATATGTACAATCTCTAAAGAAGTAAAAGTCATCTAAATAATTCCACATTAAAGAGATCTGTAACTAATGAAGAGGTTGCTGCTAGCAAACAACTTTATATTTCATTGTTTAATCTACAAATAAAGTGCCTGCTGCCCTTGTGGACTAAATTGCCTCTATTACATTACAAAATATGATAAGCTAGTAATATTGCAATAGGAAATGGATGGCAAACTGATAAGAGGTTGATAGTTACTAGGTATCTTCACCAAAAAGTACTGCAGCATCCACCCACTTAATAACACAGTACAGTATCAGCAATGCATCTCCATACTGTGGGAGTAGAACCCACAACCTTCTGCATCAAAAGAAAGTACACTACTGGTTGTGCTATTAACAATGCAAGCAGACTCAGCATAAGCAGCACTAAACTTCTGTTCCCCGGCAGCTCTCAGCTCCTTGTAAAATCTATTCGACACTCAGCTGTATCTCTGGACTTTACAGCACAAGAAATCTGGAAAAAGCCAAAATTTATTGGGGGTGGGGGACAAAAGCCCAAAAACCAGGGACACATTTTAAACATTGCTTGTATAATGTTGGAAAGCTGCTAGAATAAAATGCTGTGATACCACCATACATTTCACTGCCAAAACATGAACCCAGGACCCTGTGCAAAACAGTCAGAGCAACATACCACAATGCCAAATCAGTTGTTTTATGAAGGAGAGGAAGACTGAAACTTAAATGGCTACCATTTAGTGAATTCAGTTTTCACCATAGCTGTCAACTTCTTAGCACAAAACACTTGAACAAAGCCAATAATGGGGGAATACAGCCCCCAAACATATTCAGTGAATTCAGTTCTCACCATAGCTCTCAACCTTAGCAAAAAAAAACTGGACAAAGCCAATAATGGGGGAATACAGTCCCAAAAATAGTGACAAATTTCAAATAGCCATCTTATAAACTTAGAAAATTGCTAGAATAAAAGGTTTTGTGTTATCATGTACATTCTGAAGAATATGAAGTCTGAAATTCAAATCCTTGTCATTTTTATTTATTTAACATTTGTTAACCAGGAAAGTCTGACTTGCAACAAAAGCCAATTTTCATCAGAGGCCCAGGGAGAAACAGTCCAGAGACATGTCTTTGTAAAATGGGAGGACACCAGAGCACCTACAGGAAACCCACACAAACACAGGGAGGACATGCAGACTCCACACAGAAGGCACCCCAGCCAAGAATCAAACCAGAGAACCTGTAGCTGTCAGGCAACAATGCTACCACTGCACCATCAACTATGTAAGACAACATCAATACAGAAACCACAGATTTTATGAGGAACAGAACACAACAAATATGAGGCACAAATCTGCAAATTTTTAACAAATGGTGGTGGGTAGGGAATTCAGGCTGTTGTTATCTGCACCCAGGGTACAGGGTTCATGCCTGACTACCCACCACCATGTATCCTCAGTTCTCTCTAGCCACCAGTATATAGCAACGGGGGCATTACACACACACACACACTCTGACACACACACACACACACACACACACACACACACACACACACACACACACACACACACACACACATTGAAAACAGCTTTTGTTTCAGTTCCCTACCTGAAACGAGTCCATCTGCAGCTCAATGACGTCTAGTTCCTAAAACGAGTCCATCTGCAGCAGAAGCTAGTTCCTGTAACAGTCCCCCGCAGCTAAATGTCTTCCTGGGGAAGGTTTCCCCGTGAGAGCAGGCTCCAGCCTGCGGATGTTGCAGTCCAGACGCCTTCCGTTCTGTGCGGTCATTGTCGCATAGACTTCTGGGCTGCAGGCAAAGATGGCCTTTCCTCCTATCCGGACTGCTGACAAAGCAGTCTGAAGTTCCTAATCTGTGCAATCATGCATGTGCGGAGTTCTGGGACTCAAGAAATTTTTATTTTTTGTTCCTTTTTTTCGCAATTGTTTTTTATTTTGTTTTTTGTCTTTCCACAGCTGGGGGGTGCTGCAATCCTACAATCCTATAGCACGAGCCACCCCTGTTTTCTAGCTAGCTAAACATAGATCCCCAACTGGGCCATACCAGAGCTAGCCACTACATGTCACAAAAAGTGGCTGTAGGTAATTTGGCTGCAGTCTATTTACCCCTATTGTCTAGTGTTGTCAGTAGGTCAGTACATTTCTGGTCTAGTTGCCCAGCCTGGGTAACCTGGGATAGCACTGCTGAGCAAAAGCTGAATACAAATCTAGTCAACCTGATGAAATGAACTAAACATTGCTACACTAAAAACAAGTTGAGTGACAGGATGTGGAATGAAGGTATACAACATGATGATAAGTAGCAGTCTGGACATCTTGTATATCTAGTAGATAATGTGGAAGGACAGTGAAGCAAAGTCACTTGGCTAGGAAATAGTCTTCCACTCAGGGAGAACAGACTAGAAATGGTGTGGAAATTATGATGACAGAGATAGAGACAGTCTCTGAACTTAGTGAATGATGCTATCAGAATTAGTGACAGAGTCATGGCAGTCATACTTCAGTGTGGTATTTAGAACATGAGCCCCTTGTTGGAGTTGTGCTAGTGATGGAAAAAAGTGCATTCGGGTAGCAGTTGTAAGATGTACTAGATAAAGCAGAACAGAATGCTCATATTGGAATTGCCTGAGTCCACATGGTTAGACAACAGGAATGATGAAGAAGAAGAGTGCATTCTACATTTCTGCCTGTCAAATGGGTCGATGATGTCAAAGACAGACAGTCACAAAATCACCCACAAGAGCAGACAACATCCAACTCAGACAGATTTCTCCCAAGCAAGGAAAGGGCATTGGGCTAGAATCATGGGATTGCAAAGTCATCTCTAATGAGACTGTCAGCCCCCAGCATAAACCACTGGTGGCCACAGTTAGCTGGAAATAGTGGTCAGAGTAAGCTCTAACATCAGTGGAGACTAGGATGAGGACCTGGAAGTTGACTGGAGTTAGAGTAAAGGAATTCAAGGAAATAGTCAGGACTCTAGTGCCTTAAGAAAAGGAAATAGGTGGAGTTAACGCACAAAGGTGTCTGTGAAGTCTATAGAACGATATGCAGCCAGGCAGGTATGGAAAGAAGGTACATAAGTGTTGCTCACCCTTCTCTAACATAGATGACAAGCAGGTGGGTTATATTGTTTAGATACTTTAATACATAGAGACATAGAGACACATCAGGATGGATAGCAGCATCATAAAATACAAACTAACTAGTTAACAGATAGACCTTACATACATACATCTCAATGGCTTACTACAAAATGGCAGTCAGACTTGCACATGCTCAGTATTTATACACTTGTGCAAGCCCTTGGATAGCTTCTTAAAGGTACATACACACACATTGATCTACATCCTCCCTCTTAAAAATGATTGCCCTTTGTAAAAACAATATTAGAGCTAGATATGCATTACAATACACGTTAGAAACACAGTGTTCATGTCCAAGTTGTTTCATATGTGTTACAGGGTTTAGAGATGCGACCATATCTCATAACATAACAATCTGGACCAAATTTAGCAAGAGGGACAGTCTGCATTGCACAACTCATATCAGGAACTTTTGGATTCATCACAGGAATGGGAATGTTCTCTGGAATTGGAACACCAGACAACTCACTCTGAGATAAAGAGTCTTTCTTACAGGCTATGTGCTGTGGTATAGGCTCAGGCACTGGTCTCAAATGCTTCTGATTCTGCCTAAAGACTGCTTCTTGTGATTCCACAATGTATGATCTTGGCTCTGGATAATATTCTTCACGACACCAATCCAATCATAACCTTTGGATGTTTGTATCCTTACCACTTTTCCTTCTCGTAATGGATTGAGTAGTTTGCTGGTTTTATCATAGTAGGACTTCTGGGTTAAACACTTCTTTAACAGATTGACTTTCACTGGCCTGTTGTTTTTGACACATGGAACCAACAATTAACTACTGACTGGTAATGTGATTCTGGTTTGTCTCGACAGAAGTATGAGCAGGTGAACCAAGATGTATGTCACGAGAAACATTTCTGAGATTCAAGAGATTCAGGAAAACATCAGTATTACCTCATTTTGACTTCTTTAGTAACTGCGTTGCACTTTGAACTGCACGTTCTGGCAAACTATTTGACTGCGGGTACTCAGGGCTACTTGTGGCATGAGTAAAGTCCCTTTCCTCAGCAAATCTTTTGAACTGTTGGCTTGTAAACTGTGTACCATTGTCAGAAATAACTTTGTGTGGACTACCATGTACTGCAAAATGAGACTTCATCTAAGTAATGACTGTACTGGATGCTAGGTTAGGAAGTAAGTCAATCATAAACCAATTGGAGTAAGAGTCGACTAACACCAAATAATGTTGACCATTCCAATTGAAAATGTCCGTGGCTACTGTAGACCAAGGTAGTTGAGGAATCTGGTTTAGCTGAAGTGGTTCCTTCTGCTAATGTGGCTTTGTACTATTACACACTGAACAAGATGAAAGTGCTGTGTCAATGTCTTGTGGCATAGAAGGCCAAAATACTAGTCCTTTCACCCTTCTTTTGGTAGAATCAACTCATGGGTGACCACAATGCACAATAGTAATGTACTCTGGTTACAAGGACTTTGGGACAAATTACTTTCAGACCTTTCATAATGATACCTTTGCTAGACAAAATCTCTTCTGTGTGTGGAAAATAATAATTTATTACATCATGCTTTATTTTTAACTAAGGTGTTGCATTATTTTTTGAATCCATCTAAAGAAAGAGGACTGGTATCTGCTCTAGCAGAGCAGTGTTTATTTTGAAAGCAAATGCATACCTAATGGAGTGATGTTTTAACTTACACTTGAAGTTCTTCCACTGACTGGATTCTAGGAAGGGTGTAACTTTACCATCATGTCCTGATAGGATGTTTTACCTCTGGCTCACACTGGAGGTGTCAGCTTGTGTGAACTTCTTGAATGGTTAAGCCTTCCTTAAATGGAATATTTTTTTTTCAGTTACAACAGGATCCGAGGAAGAGAAATCCTGAAAGCACTTATCCATCCTGAATGGTGCACCTTTTTGTGTTTTTATATATTTTTCTACAAGGATTTTGCTACAAATATTTCCTTTTTATTGAGGGTTCATTTTAATAAAGGATTTCTAGAGTTTTTGGATGTCCATGGTGGTTTGTGATTTATTCACTGCATTGCCTTTTCTTTCACGGAACACCTTCAGCTGCTAACAGGTTTGTTTTGGACTGGTCTGTATGGAAAACAAGGTTGCAATACTTGAGGTAAACTAGATTGCTTTGACAGCCATCCTTGATTGATAAAGTGGTTGAGCCTCTGTAAAACTGAATCTGTGGCTGTGTGATCTCTTAGCTCATCAAGACACGTGGAAAAAAATGTTCTCACTTCCATGACTTCAAAATCAAGATTCTCTTTCTCATGCTGTTCTGTGGTGTTTTGGGGGTGATCTGGATAATGTACCAGCAAGATAAAGAAGTTTGCCTTTCTTGTAGACAATCTCAGCATCAAAATCTGCAGTCTGGCTGCAGCTAAATGCATAGGTTTTCTCAAGATAGTGACTAGAGGTTGGTGGTCTGATTAGATCTAGATGGGTCTACCATAAACATAATCATGGAACTTCGAACATGCAAACAAAATTGCCAAAAGCTCTTTCTCAATCTGGGCATACTGAATTTCAATTTGGGTAAGAGTTTTTGATGTGTAAGCAACAGGTTGATCCTCTTGTAGAATGACTGCACCAAGATCAAATTTCAAGCATCACAGGAGAGTATAACTGGATTGTGAACATCATAGTATGTGAGAGTTGGTGGACTAGCAATACTCTGTTTCAGGACATCAAATGCATTTGGTGTTGCTCTAACCAAGACCATGATACATCTTTATGTGTCAGCTGTCTAAGTGGTGCTGATAATAGGCTCAAGTCTGGAATTAACTTGCCTAGGTAGTTAACCTTGCCAAGAAAACATTGCAGGGCTTGAACATTGTCTGGAGCTGGCATCTCGAGAATGGCTGTTTGCTTTAAAGGGTCTGGTCGTAACCCTGTACATGTAAATAAATGACCAACATAAGTAACTTCTTGTAGCCAGAATTTGCATTTGTGTGGATTGAGTTTAAGATTCACTTGACATGCCCTTTCTAGAACTTTTCACAGGTTTCTGTCATATTCTGCTTCACCGTGACCTCCAGCTAGTATGTCATCTACTATAACAGCATAAGGATACCCAGAAAAAATGTAGTCCATTGCTCGCTGAAAGACTTCACTTGCAGAATTTATCCCAAATGGCATTCTCAAAAAATCTGTACCTGCCAAATGGAGTACTGAAAGTAGTTAGCAATGAGGATTTTTTGTCAAGCTGAATTTGCCAAAATGAACTCTTTGCATCTAAGACAGAAAAAAAAACAGTGGCATTTGGCATCCAGGCTGTGACTTCCTCAGATGTGTGCATTGGATTATGAGGTATTTTTAGTGCTCTGTTCAAATCTCATGGATCAATAAATATTCTGATGTCATCTGATCTTTTCTTGTGAGCTAGCACCATGGAGGATACCCGTTCAGTTGGAGTTACAACTGGACAAATCACACCTTGTTGCACCATTTTATCTAATTTGGCTTTGACTCTGTCCTGCATAGCTATTGGAACTTTTCAAGCTGGCCTGATAACTGGACTGATCTCTGAGTCTAACTTCATGGAGTATACAACTGGAAGTTTGCCTAGTTTGTCTTCAAACAAATCAGCATAGGTAGAAAACATGTGCTGGGCAAAACTGGAGTAGTGGTCTTTTAAGCTAACATGATGGACTTCCTTATTGATTGAAAGCAGTCCCATTTTTAAACTGTCTCTGAGCCCTAATAATGACTGGATGTGCCTTTTGACCACATAAAATAATAAGTCAAAACTTCTTCCAGCTGACTGACTAAAAAGCACTACTGAGCCTTCAGTTTGTATTTCTTCACTTCCATAATCAACAAGCTTCTCATACTGTCACTCGTCCAGTTTGGATAAAACAGACAAACAGTTGTGGGTTCAGTTCAAGCAGCTTTATTACACACAAACATATTGGGACTGAGGCTTAGTAACTTAAACTTAAATAAACTTATAAACAAACTGACTACTACACTCATACATGTTAACACTGGCTGTTTTCTCAAAATGGCACTGCTGCCTGCACGTGCTCACTGTTTATATGCACGTGCCTACACTTGAAAATGCTTCTTAAAGTTACACACACACACGCTCTGTTCTACGTCCTCCTTCTTTGAGAAATAGATCATATAATGAATGACAGTATTCTATGACATGCAATTATGCAAAACTAATTCTTTGACATGCAATCATACAAAATTAGACACATATAAAACAATCATATGCAGGTTGCTGTGTATTTTACAATAGGTCTAGAAATATGACCTGATTGTGTAACATAAAAATCAGAACTGGATCTAACAACGGGGACTGTCTTCAAGGAATGTTCAATTTTGAGGCATCTGGAACATCATCAAGAACAGGAATGGATACTGAGAGGTTGCTCTGAGATCTAGAGTCTGTATCAGAGGTATGATGCTGCAATTTCATTTCAGACACAGGAAGAAGATGCCTGTGGTTTCTCCTGTATTCTATACTCTCAGATTCCACTAAGTAGGATCTCAGCTCAGCACATATGCCTCTCACTTGACCAATTCGATCAAAGCCTTTCACCATTTGCATCCTTACTGTCTCTCCTTCTTTCAACGGATGAAGAAATCTGTTCATTTTATCATAGCTGGACTTCTGAAAGGGATGCTTCTTAAAAGTTTGGCTTTGACTGCTCTGGTGTTTTTAGCATTAGACACTAACAAACTAGAACTGATAGGCAAGGGTTGTTCTGGTTTGCCTAGATAGAAGTCACTGAGCAGGTGAGCCAAGTAGGTTGTCATGGGGTATATTTCTGAGATTAAGTAAATTCAAGAAGATACTGGTATTGTCACGCTTTGACCTCTATAGTAATTGCTTTGTACTCTGCACAGCACATTCAGCAAGGCCATTTGACTGTGGGTATTCAGGACTACTAGTAACATGGATAAATTCCCACTCTTTTGCAAGTTTCTGAAACAATTGACTGGTAAACTGGGTACCATTGTCAGAAATAACACTGTGCAGACTACCATGGACTGAGAAATGATATTTCAGCTTAGTAATAACAGCAATGGATGTTAGGTTAGGTAGCGAATCAATCTCAAACCAGTTCAAATAAGAGTCGACCGACACTAAGTAATGCTGATTGTTCCACTGAAATATATCAGTGGCTACTGTTGACTAAGGTAGTTCAGGAATCTGGCTTAGCTGAAGTGGCTTTATTTGCAAATGCGGTTTAGTACTATTGCATACTAAACAAGATGAAAGCACTTTATCAATATCCTTTGACAGAGAAGGCCAAAATACTAATTCTCTCTCCCTTCTTTTGGTAGCTTCAGAACCTGGGTGGCCATGATGCAAAATCTAAATGTATTCATGTTGCAAGGAAGTAGGAACAATAACTTTGGGACCTTTGAAAATGATACCATTTTCCATCAGCATCTCATCTCTGTATAGAAAATAAGGTTCTACTTCTGCTGGTACACAGGATCACTTTGATGTCCATCATACATTGATAAAGTGGTTGAGCTTCTGTAAAATTGGATCAGTTTTTGTATGATTTCTCAGGTCAAGTCTCATGGCAGAAATATTACACACTTCCATGACTTCAAAGTCAAAATTCTCTCCATCACACTGTTCTGTGGTATTTCTGGGCAATCTAGATAAGGATAAAGAATTTTGCCTTTTGTGTAGACCATTTTGAAGTTACACTTTTGTAATCTGAGCATCATTCTTTGTAGTCTTGCTTTTTTAAAATAATGACTAAAGGTTGATGATCAGTTTCGAATTGGATAGCTCGGCCATAAATATAATCATGGAACTTCGAACATGCGAACGCAATTGCCAAAAGTTCCATCTTAATTTGATCATACTGCATTTCAGTTTGGGTAAGAGCTCTAGCTGCATAGGCAACAGATCTGCCCTTTTGAAGAATAACTGCACCAAGACAGAACTTTGAAGCATCACAGGAAAGAACTACTGGTTTGTGGACATATACTGTCTCAATGTAGGCAAGTTGGCAATTTGCTGTTTGAGGTTATTGAATGCTCTCTGGTGTTCTTCCAGCCATGACCAGTCAACATTTTTGCATGTCAGCTCTCTTAAAGGCACTGATAATTCACTAAAGTCAGGGATAAATTTGCCCAAATAGTTAACCATACCAAGAAAATGGTGTAGGGTTGGACATTGTCTGGAGCCAGCATTTCAAGAATGGCTGCTTGTTTGGAAGCGTCTGGTCATAATTCTGTACTGGGAAATAAATTACCTACATAAGTAACTTTTGGTAGTCTGAATTTACATTTCAGAGGATTGAGCTTCAAGTTTACTTCACATGCTCTGTCCAGAACTTTCCTGAGGTTTCTGTCATGCTCTGCTTCACCACTTCCTCCAACCAGTAAATTATCAACTATTATAACACATGGATAACCTGAAAAAAATTGTTCCATTGCATGCTGAAAGACTTCACTGGCAGAATTTATTCTAAAAGGCATCCTGAGGAATCTGTATCTATCAAATGGTGTGCTGAATGTAGTCAGTAATGAAGATTTGTGATCAAGCATTACTTGCCAAAATGAACTCGGCATCCAAGACAGAAAAATCAGTGACATTGGCATGAGGGTGGCAACCTCCACAACTGTACGCATAGGATAATGAGGTTTCTTTAATGCCTTGTTCAAGTCTCTTGAGTCAATGCATATTCTGATTTCATCCGAGCTTTTCTTATGAGCAGCTACCATGGAAGACATCCACTCTGTTGGTTCTGTGACTGGCCAAATCACACCTTGTTGCACCATCTTGTCTAACTGGACATTGACCTTGTCCTGCATAGCTATTGGAACTCTTCTCACTGGTCTGACCAGTGGACTGACCTCTGGGTCTACTTTCATGGGGTACATAACTGGAAGTTTATTTCGTTTGCCGTCAAAAACATCAGCATACTCTGAGAAATTGCATCACTGAAGCTGGAAATGGGACGTGCTTACATGATGGACTTCTTTGGTAAAAGAAAGCAGTTTCATTCTTAAACTGTCGCTGAGACCTAATAAATGACTGCACAGTTCTTCTGACTACATAAAATTGTAAGCTGTAACCGTTCCCAGCGGAATAGCATGAAAGCACTACTGAGCCATTGGTTTGAATCTCTTCACCTACATAAGCAACAAACTTTGCACAATTAGCCAAATTAAGTTGTTCACCGGCTCTCACTCTAGCAAATATTTCTGCTGCCATTAAATTACACTTTGAACCAGTGTCTGCTTTGAGTTCCGTGGATTTACCATTGATCAGGACAGTACAAAATACTTCATTCTTTTCCATCAAATCTACTGCATTAACCTTTTTACCGACCACTGATACACCATCTACATAGAAAGTAGGGGTGCAGCTTTTTACATGAGCTTTTTTGAGTGACTTTTCTTAACAACTGAATGAGGCTTGCTTGATTTACAAAACTTTTGTAAGTGGTTCCATTTTTTACACTTGTGACATTGCTGACCAAATGCTAAACACTTCTCTCTTTTAGACTCATGATTGGCACCACAATTATGACAGTTAACAATAAGACTTAACTTGGGTTTTGCTGACTCACCCTTACACTGCACTGAGCACGTCCAGTTTTCTGAGCTAGTCTTGGAACTTGCTAGAAAGTTACGGGTCCTTCATGGAAAACTTGCAGGGGTTGCAGCTGCCATGTGCTTAGGCCTGCTTCTGCTAGCCATGTACTGCATGGTATCTATGCTTGCTCTAGAGGGTGCTTAAATCATGCTCTTATCACTTGCAAGCATACTTGTGTGCCTTTCTGTGAGCTCACAGATTTGACAAATCTCTACAGCTTTTCTCAATGTTAAATCATTGTCACAAAGCAAAATCTTTCTCACTGCAGCACTATTAACATCACACACAAATCTGTCCTTTATTAAATCATCTTTTAAATCACCAAATCTGCATGTTTTAGCCTTATTTCTCAAGTCAGTGATATAAGAGGCAAAGGTTTCACCAGGCTTTTGGTCTCTTGTATAAAAATAGGTGCCTCTCTAATGTAACATTTGTCTGGGGGTTGCACATTTCTCTAAATTTACATTTCAAGCACTCAGAGTCCTCTCTTGATTCAGCCGGTACAACAATATGGCGGTTTTCCCCTTCTTCTGTATATACTGCTGGTGGATACACAAATGAATCCTCTCTTTCAATGGCCTCTGACCCAGCTAAGTTAAGCAAAATAAATGACCTTGTAGGTGCATCTTTGTCAGAAAAAGCTGCTTGTATGAAAACATCGTATTCCTGCTCAAATACTCTCCAATTCTCTGCAATATTATGATCAAACACAAGTGGACTGAGTCTGCAAAATGCCTATGCCATATCAATACACAGTAGTGAAGGTGCTTGAAATTATGTACATACACACATATAAATATGCCAGAATGTGTAATTATGCTCAATAGCACAACAGACTCTTTGAAATAACTGCACTTTGTCAAATAAGTCTCCATAGCACAAGAACACTTTAAAATCACTGTCCTTTGCAAAATCGCTCCTTATCAGTGTAAGAAATACTTCAAAATGACTGCACTTTGCAAACAAACTGTACACAGCAGAAGAAGCTTAGAGTAAGAAACACTTAAAATGAATGGACTTTGCAAATGAACTGTATACAGCACAAGAACCTTTCAAAATGGCTGTATTTTGCGAAATAAATCTGTACAGTGTAAGAAACACTTTGAAATGGTGACATTCTGTGAATAAATGTACACAGCACAAGAAGCTTTTCGAAATGACTGTACTTTGATGGCACTTTGCAAAATAACTGTGCTTTGCACACAGCAAACTCTTTGAAATAATTGCACCATAAAAAAGCACACACTCTGCAAACACTTTGCACACTCCGAGATACTTTGAACAACCCTAGTTATGCTATGAATGGCTTTGGTTAATGCAAAATAGTAGTTTATGCCAAAACATGGTCTTTTACTAAAAAGCATGCAGTTGTCTTGCTTTTTAAACTTATTTTGCCCTTTTACTGCACTTATTATGCCCATTTAACCTCTTATCACGCTCATTATACCTTTCTTGTGCTCGTTTTACTTTAAACATGCTCGTTATGCAAACCGAAAGTAATTCTGAGCCCATATAAGTATTTCTGATAGTTTTATCAAATATCGTGGTTTTGAACATTTTGTTTAATTAACAATGTGATGTGTGCCTTTCATTTGATTAATAATGGGTTTTGTGCTACTTGTTTGATTAATAATGCATTTTCTGCCTTAGGAATGCTCTGTATCATTTAGTTTGCAAAATAAATAATTTGTGGAAGTTTTGGTTACCTGAAGTTCACTTCTGGCCCTTTTCATTTGTGCACTGTATCACCCAACCTACTCAATATACCTTCACCATCAACTCTGCACCTCATGGGTTGAAGAAGTTGCACTTTCAATCTCAGTTCTGACACAATGTTGCTCATCTGGTCAGGATAAAACCGATGAAGAGTTGTGGGTTCAGTTCAAGCAGCTTTATTACACACAAACACATCAGGACGGAGGCTTAGTAACTTAAACTTAAATAAACATAAACAGACTGGCTGCTACACTCATACATGTTAACACTCTGGCTGTTCTCTCAAAATGGCACTGCTGCCTGCACGTGCTCACTGTTTATATGCATGTGCCTACACTTGGAAACCCTTCTTAAAGTTACACACACGTGCTCTGTTCTACACACACCTTGCCAAATCAAGCCTTTCACCTTGACACACTGTAGCAAATGTTTCTGCTGACATAGCATTGCATTTGGAATCTGTATCAACTTTGAGCTCTGTGGATTTGTACAGTACAAAATATTTCATTCATTGCCCTTAAATCTACTGCATTAACCGTTTCATGAAGCACTGACACACCATCAACATAAAGAGTGGGGTTGCAGCTTTCTAATTGATTGACTTGTTTCTTAAAATATTTCCTTTTAATGAAAGAGTGTGGGCCTTTTGATTTACAAAACCTTTTGAAATTATTCCGTTTATTGCATTTGTTGCATTGTTGACCAAAAGCTAAACATTTCTCCCTTTAAGATTCATGACTTCCACAACAGTTACAACAGTAGCAATGAAACTGAGTTGGGGCCTATGCTTTGAGTTTGCTGACTCACTCTTATGCTTCACTGAGACTGTGCGAACTCTGGCATTTGCAAGAAAGTTATGGGGTTTACCAGTGAGTGCTGTAGGGGCTACACTCTTATGCTTCACTGAGACTGTGCGAACTCTGGCATTTGCAAGAAAGTTCTGGGGTTTACCAGTGAGTGCTGTAGGGGCTACAGTTGCTGCCATGTGCTTGGGACTGTTTCTTTTAACTATGTGCTGCATACTATCAGCATTAGCTTTATAACTGTGCCTTCTAGAGTTATTCTCATCTGTAAGCATATTTGTGTGCCTGTCTGTGAGCTTGTATATCTGACAAATCTCAATGGCCTTATTCAAAGTTAAATCACTGTCACAAAGCAAAATCTTTTTGATAGCATCATCTTTTATAACACAAGTCTGTCCTTTATGAACTCATCCCTTAAGTCACCAAATTTGCACGTTTTAGCCTTATTTCTCAGGTCAGTTACATATGCTGCAAAAGTTTCACCAGGTTTTTCATCCCTTGTGTAAAATAAGTGCCTTTCCATTGTAACGGTTGTCTGGGGGTTACACATTTCTCTAAATTTATGTTTCAAGTACTCTGGGTCCTCCCTTGACTCAGCCTGTACAACAATATGATGGTTTTGCCCCTCTCCGGTATATATAGTAGGTGCATACATCCCTTTCTATGGCTTCTGACCCAGCTAAATTAAGTAGAATAAATGCCTTTGTACTTTCAACTTTATCAGAAAATGCAGCCTGTATGAAAATGTACTCTTGCTCAAACACTCTCCAGTTCTCAATATTACTGTCAAACACAGGTGCACTGGCTTTTCGAAATTCGTCTGCCATGCTCACAAAGTATACACAAACACACTGAAAATATGGCCCTTGTAATTATGTATGAACAATTTGTTCTGTGAGCTTGCAATAACATTCAAATGCACAATAAACTCTTTGAAATACTTTACTTTGTGAAATATGCTCTATAATAGTTATATTTTGTGAAATATGCCTTGTAATGGCTGTATGTTTATGAAATAGCTTTACAGTAAGACTGCATAAACATGCAAACACTTTATACACTTCTGATAACTCAAATATCTTTGCTTAATATGAAAAATATATGCTTAGCGAAAATATGGTCATTTCCCCTTATTTTATTTGTTTTATGCAATTCGTACTTTATTTCAAACATTTTCTGTAATAATTTGAATATTTTTATCAATATCGTACATATCTATTTATGCGAATATCGTTTAGAACATTTGTATACCTCGTTTCATATTTTACAAAAAAGAAATAGTGATGAGCAAGTTTTAATACCTGAAATTCGTTTCTGACCTGTTTTGTGAAGTGTGCACATTTTAAGGATGATTCACTCTTCTATATTCCTCCAGTTCCAAGCAAGTGCCTTAAATCATTTTAGGCATGCTGCCCTTTAGATATGCCGTTTCTGACTCCATGTCCTTTCAGATATGCCACTTCTGGCACCATATCTCTTGTCCTTCTTTAACACATAAGACAAGCAGGCGGGGGGGGGGGTTCGTTTAGCTGTTTTAATACATAGAAACACATCAGGATGGATAGCCGCATCATAAAGTACAAACAAACTAATTAACAGACAGACTTTACATACATACATACATACTTACAACTCAACAGCTTACCACAAAATGTCAGTCTAGCTTGCACGTACTCAGTATTTATACACTTGTGCAAGCCCTTGGATAGCTTCTTAAAGCTACACACACACATTGATCTACATGGAGTAACTAGTTTCTGCTTGTTGTTCATTATTGTTCACTCTCTGGGTCACATCTTTCTCAATCATCCAGATTTTTGCCTTAGTCATGCCTAACATATTTACAGAAAGTCTACCCTGTTTAGTGCATGTAGAACTGGTTAGCAATGCTGTAGCAGGCTGCAGTATAGGGCTGGTGGGAACTGAGCTCAAGATCCAATACCCTCTGGTACCTGGCCAAAACTCTGTGGAGACCAGTTAGGAGGATGGCATATTCAAAATTTATTTTGCAGTGGAGAACACTGTCTTCTCCTTAATCTCTTGTTAAAGGAGTTTACCATTGTCCTTTTTCCAGAATAGGAAATTTAGAAATCTAGCTTTCCCTAGCCACTCCATCAGCTAAGTTTACTGAATTCATTTCAAATCAGGCTGTATTGTCTGTTTTTGGAATTAGAAGAATGGGACTGTTTCAGTCTCTGGTGGACTCTTTGATCACTCCCATCTTCAACAGTTTCCTCCTCTTCTTCTCTTCTCAGACTATTAGCATTTGCGCTTCAGGTGCCCTGCAGGGTCTTAGGTTAACTTTCTCTCCTGGAACATTATTTTGTGAAATGTTTAATGAAAACTACTAATCTTATAACCTTCCAGGGATTCTCCAACAAAAGCTCAGCATTAATCAGCATGTCGCTATCACTATACTCTCCCCAGTACTTAATGCCTATGAAGATGTGACAAAATAGCTCTTCACCAGCAATGATCAAGTCCTTACCTGAAGGAAGAAATTATATTCTCCAGGGTCTTAGTATGAGTTAAGTAAGGGACAAATGTTCTTAATGATAAAGTGGATTTGTATGACAGTTTGTTTCTGCCTGGTTTTTGCTGCTTGCCCCAGCTCTAAGTCTTGTTTGGAGTGAAGAGAAGCATCTACATTACCCGATCGAATGTTTAGGTTAGCAAATACCTAAGCGTCGACCTGGTAATATCGAAAAATTAAAACAGCGAACGGACGATTTAACATAGGGAATGAATTCCCACACCGCAAAAAAAAAAAATAATAAACCAAAATGAAGTGGGGCACTTCGACCCCCCTGATATGAGGGGGTTGTGCCCCCCACACCCCCTAACTAAATATACCAACTCCGAGATTGCTCTACCGTGGGGAAAATGCCAAATTCTGCATAACGGCCAAGGGAATTCTTTCCCTGTGTTAAATCGGCCTTTTGTGTTTTTTTGCTTTCGCTATTATCAGATCGACATTTAGGTATTCGCTAACCTAAACATTCGATCAGGTAACAGGAACGCAATGATAAAAAGTATTTTGGTTGTTTTACTTCAGTTCTTAGGTTAATTTTCTCTGCTGGAACTTTTTTTGTGTAATGTTTAACAGGGGCGGCTCGTGCTATAGGACTGCAGGACTGCAGCCCCATCAACTGTGGAAACAAAACAAAATAAAAAAATGGAAAGAAAAAAAAAAAAAAAGGAAAGAAAACAAATAAAAAACTTCTTCTCAAGTCCCGGAATGACTTGCTCATATGTGATTTACTTTTCCAGAACTCGCATCACAGAATGGGAACCCCAGACTGATTTGTCAGCAGTCCAGATAGGAGGAAAGGCCATCTCTGCCCTGCAACCCAGAAGTCTATGCGGTGACGACCGCTCCGGACAGAAGACGTCCACAGGCTGGAGCCTGTTCTCATGGGGGAGTGGATGTGGATGGTCTCGTGGGGAAACTGGAAACTGTTACCATCAGCGGGACTGTAGATGGACTGGAGCCCTTCTCTCGGCACAGGTCTGTAGGTGGACTGGAGGAGTAGAGACCTTCTCTCAGCACAGGACTGTAGATGGACTGGAGCCCTTCTCTTGGCACAGGTAGGGAAGGTGTGTGTGTGTGTGTGTGTGTGTGTGTGTGTGTGTGTGTGTGTGTGTGTGTGTGTGTGTGTGTGTGTGTGTGTGGAGCCCTTCTCTCAGTGCAGGTAGGGAAGGTGTGCATGTGGAGCCCTTCTCTCGGCACAGGTAGGGAAGGAGTGTGTGTGTGGAGCCCTTCTCTTGGCACAAGTAGGGAAGGTGTGTGTGTGGAGTCCTTCTCTCGGCACAAGTAGGGAAAGTGCGTGTGTGTGGAGACCTTCTCTCGGCATAGGTAGGGAAGGTGGGTGTGTGGAGACCTTCTCTCGGCACAGGTAAGGAATATGTGTGTGTGTGTGTGTGTGTGTGAGTGTGTGTGTGTGTGTGTGTGTGTGTGTGTGTGTGTGTGTGTGTGTGTGTGTGTGTGTGTGTGTGTGTGTGTGTGTTGGTGTGTGTAAAATGCAGGCTTGAACCCTGTACCTTGGGCCCAGATGGCAAGAGCCTGAAGTCCCTACCCACCACGATTTGTAAATAAAGTGCAGATTTTTCCCTCATACTTGTTCTATTCCTCATAAAACCTGTGGTTTATGTATGTGTCCTTGCAAAGTCAGTAGTGCATTGGTGCAGTGGTAACATTGTTGCCTGATAGCACTGTTGCCTGACAGCTACAGGTTCTCTGGTTGGATTCTTGGCTGGGGTACCTTCTGTGTAGAGTCTGCATGTCCTCCCTGTGTTTGTGTGGGTTTCCTCTGGGGTTCTCCCATCTTACAAAGACATGTGTCTGTCTGGAGTGTTTCTCCCTGGGCCTCTGCTGAAAATTGGCTTTTGTTCTAAGTCAGACTTTCCTGGTTAACAAATGTTAAATAAAAATGACAAGCAGTTGAATTTCAGACTTCATATTCTTCAGAAAGTACATGGTAACACAAAAGTTTGTATTCGAGCAATTTTCTAAGTTTATAAGATGGATATTTGAAATTTGCCCCTATTTTTGGGACTGTATTCCCCCACTATTGGCTTTGTCCAGGTTTTTTGTGCTAGTGTTGAGAGCTATGGTACGAATTGAATTCACTGAATATGTTTGGAGGTTGTATTCCCCCATCACTGGCTTTGTCCGGGTGTTTTTTGCTAAGAGATTGAGAGCTATGGTGAGAACTGAATTCACTGAATATGTTTGGGGGCTGTATTCCCCCATTATTGGATTTGTTCAGGTGTTTTGTGCTAAGTGGTTGACAGCTATGGTGAAAACTGAATTCACAAAATGGTAACCATTTAAGTTTCAGTCTTCGTCTCTTTCACAAAACAGCTGATTTGGCATAGTGGCATATTGCTCTGACTGTTTTGCACAGGGTCCTGCGTTCACGACTTGGTAGTGAAATGTATGGTGGTAACACAGCATTTTATTCTAACAACTTTCCAACATTATACAAGCAATGTTTAAAATGTGCCCCTGGTTTTGGGGCTTTTCTCCCCCCCCCAATAAATTTTGGATTTTTCCAGATTTCTTGTGCTGCAAAGTTCAGAGATACAGCTGAGTGAGTAGATTTTACAAGGAGCTGAGAGCTGCAGGGGAGCAAAAGTTTAGTGCTGCTTATGCTGAGTCTGCTTGCATTGTTAATAGCACAGTAGGTAGTTTACTTGATTTTGATGCAGAAGGCTGTGGGTTCTATTCCCACAGTAGATAGATGCATTGCTGATACTGTACTGTGTTGCAAAGGGGGTGGATGCTATACTTCTTTTTGTTGAAGATACCTAGTAACTATGAACCTGTTATCAGTTTGCCATCCATTCCCTATTGCGGTATTACTAGCTTATACTTCATTTAGTGTAAGATAGGCAATTTATTCTTCAAGGGCAACAGTCACTTTATTTGTAGATGAAACAATGAAATATAAAATTGTTTGCTATCAGCAACCTCTTGATTAGTTACAGATCTCTTTAATGTGGAATTATTTCGATGATTTTTACTTCTTCAGAGATTGTTCATATATATTGATACTGGTGGACTGTAGAAGTTTGAGTAGACTTTTATGATGGAAATTCTTTGAATTGGGCATTTTTGTCATTATTGGTGCATGCATTTTGTTTCATTGTTTACTGGAAAATTTTCAAAACAATAAATTTAAAACACCCTCTAAAACTGTACTGTATTGTACAAGGAATATAATTTAATACAGTCAGGAAGGTGTATGAAAGAGCATGTGTATGTTTCGTGTCCAAAGGGCCTGTGATTTGAAAACAGCCCAAACCCAAAGTTAATCTTTATCTGCCACTGGCAAAATGTATTTTCTTTGAATGTGGGTTTCAATGCTGTTTCAATGAAAGTGAGTTTCAAGGGCAGAGAAGTTTTAATGCTAAGTCTGTTTTCATTGTGGGACTGCATTGCTTTGTTTAGCAAATATCTATTAGTGTTTGTGCTGTAAAATGCAAAATAAAACTTTCAAATGAAGTGCAAATCATCGCAGACGTAAAGCAGTATTTACATTTTTGTTTATGGTAAATGGGGTGAAATAGCCAAGTAATGGTTCATTGGAATGGCTGCAGGGGGGGGGGCTCTATTCAACCATGATTTTGTGAGGTGGGAAGGGCAGCAAACTCAAAGACAGCTCCATCTGAACTATACCTCTCAACTGTCCAGATTTTTGCAGAATGAATAGATTTTTGCTTCTTATTTTTGATTTTCTCCTCATAAAATTTGTGGTTTTCTGGCAAATTATTTAGGAATAAAGTCACTAAATAATGACATACACTGAGTTTCAGACTTCATAAACTTCAGAAAAATGCATGCTAAAGCAAGACCTGTTATTCTATCAATTGTCTCACTTTATACAACAGCAATTTTTAGTACTGTTTATATATTCCCCCAATATATTTGGCCTTGTCCAGATTTCCTGCATTAACAGGTTGAGAGGTACATGCAAATTTATAGAATTAGGCATATTCAAACCTCTCAACTGTCCACGATTTGGGCTCAAAATGTTGATCTTCCCCTAATAATCCCTCCACAAAATGGCAATTTTGGAAGAAAGCATGGAGGGTTTACAATTAATAAATCATCATCTTCTTTCGGCTGTTCCCATTAGGGGTCGCCACAGTGGATCACTTGTTTCCATTTCTTCCTGTCCTCTGCATCTTACTCTGTCACACCAACCACCTGCATGTCCTCTCTCACCACATCCATAAACCTTATCTTAGGCCTTCTTCTTTTCCTGTTACCTGGTAGCTTCATCCTTAGCATCTTTTTCCCAATATACTCAGCATCCCTCCTCAGCACATGTCCAAACCAAAGTAATCTTGCCTCTCTGGATTTGTCTCCAAACCTTCCAACCTGGACTGACCCTCTAATATACTTATTCCTAATCCTGTCCACCCTCATCACACCCAGTGCAAATCTTAACATCTTTAACTCTGCCACATCCAGCTCAAGCTCCTGCCTTTTTGTCAATGCCACTGTCTCCAACCAATATACCATAGCTGGTCTCACTACCCTCTTGTAGACCTTCCCTTTCACTCTTACAGGTACTCGTCTGTCACAAATCACTCTTGACACTCTTTTCCACCCACTCCATCCTGCCTGTACTCTCTTCTTCTCCTCTCTTCCACACTCACCGTTACTCTGAACTATTGACCCCACGTATTTAAACTCATCCACCTTCACCACCTCTACTCCTTGCATCCTCACCATTCCTCTATCCTCCCTCTCATTCACACACATATATTTTGTCTTAGTCCTGCTGATATTCATTCCTCTTCTCTCTAGAACATATCTTCATCTCTCCAGGGTCTCCTCCACCTGTTCCCTACTCTCACTACAGATCACAATGTCATCTGCAAACATCATAGTCCACGGGGACTCCTGTCTGATCTCGTCTGTCAACCTGTCCATCACCATTGCAAATAAGAAAGGGCTTAGAGCTGATCCTTGATGTAACACCACCTCGACTTTAAACACATCCGTCACTCCCACGGCAGGCCTCACTGCTGTCACACTACCCTTGTACATATCCTGTACCACTCTTACATACTTCTCTGACACTCCTGACATACAATACCACAACTCCTCTCCAGGCACCCTGTCATATGCTTTCTCCCTTCATAACCTAGCTTCCACTACTCTTTCCCATAACTTCATGCTGTAACTGATCAGTTTAATCCCTCTGTACTTACTACAGCTCTCCACATCACCCTTATTCTTAAAAATCTGTACCAAAACACTTTTTCTCCATTCCTCAGGCATCCTCTCACTCTCCAAGATTTCATTAAACAATCTGGTTAAAAACTCCACTGCCATTTCACCTAAACACCTCCATGCTTCCACAGGTATGTCATCTGGGCCAACAGACTTTCCATTCTTCATCCTCTTCATAGCTATCATTACTTCCTCCTTGCTAATCCATTGTACTTCATGATTCACTATCCCTGCATCATCCAACCTTCTTTCCCTCTCATTCTCTTCATTCATCAACTACTCAAAGTACTCTTTCCATCTCCTCAACACACTCTCCTTGATTGGGAGTAGGTTTCCCTCATTATCCTTTATCACCTTTACCTGCTGCACATCTTTCCTAGCTCGGTCCCTCTGTCTAGCCAATCGGTACAGGTCCTTTTCTCCCTCCTTAGTGTCCAACCTTTCATACAACTCTTCATATGCCTTATCCTTAGCCTTCACCACCTCTCTCTTTGCCATGCACCTCATCTCCTTATACTCCTGTCTACTTTCTTCATCTCTCTGACAATCCCACTTCTTCTTTGCCAACCTCTTTCTCTGTATACTCTCCTGTACTTCCTCATTCCACCACCATGTCTCCTTGTCATCCTTACTCTGTCCAGATATCATACCAAGCACCTTTCTAGCAGTCTCCCTTACTAGCTCTGCTGTAGTTACCCAGCTATTTGGTAACTCTTCACTGCCACACAGTGCCTGTCTTAACTCATCCCTGAACTCCACCTCACAATTACCCTTTTTCAATTTCCACCATTTGATCCTTGGTGCTGCCCTCACATTCCTCCTCCTCTTCTTGATCACCAACGTCATCCTACAAACCACCATCCTATGCTGCCTAACTACACTTTCCCCTGTCACCACTTTAATAAATAACTGTAATAATCAGAGTTATAGATTACTTTTATTTCAGAAATGCATGTAGATTCTTTTATTTTGTCAGCTGCTCAAGTTAACAGTACTAATATTAAAATGTGTCACTTCTTTGACAGGTTCCCAGCTGTATTGTGTAGCTATTTTATATTTTTTGCATCACATTTTTGGTCCATTTTTCATAAAATTGTGTTTTTTTGGCAAATTAGTGGCAAATCATTAAAAACTGAAGTTAGAAAATAATGACAGACATTTCAGTTTCAGATTTCATACCCTTCAGAAAATTCATAATAATGCAAGACCTACTATTCTATTATCTTTCTAAGTTTATAAGAGCAATACTTAAAAATTGTCCTTATTTTTGGGCCTTTCTCACGTCTATGTATGGCTTTGTCCAGATTTCTTGCGCTGAGGTTGAGAGGTATGACAAATGTGTCAGGGCCATCGGAGTCAGCCAGAGACATTTCAAATTGTGACATAGTTGTTCCACCCCACTCCACCATGTAGTGACTCTGGATGTGTCCAAGCAAGGCAAGGAGCAGTTATGCAGTGTAAATGTGCAGAGTATTCCCCCATCCAAGGTAGACACAAGTACTACAGTGGCTTTTCATCTGTCCTTGATTTTTCAGAATGTTCTGGTTTCTGTCATATTTTTATACTGTTGATTTATGCTTATTATTATTCAGAAAGTGCCTGTTGCTTGTGTTTAAGTAGCAATGCTTAAATGACCATCAGGTAAGCTTGTCTGAGATTGTAAGATGCAAGTAAGTTTTAATAAGCATGCTGTTAAAGAACTGCCAACATTGAAATCCTTTCTGTTGTTGCCATGCAGAGAATACTTACAAAACTAGATAACATATAAGCCTTGGGTATTGAAATGCATATGACAGTATTTGTAATAATTGACAGGATTACATTATTTTAAGAAGCCCGTTACATTTGTTGGAGTTGGAGACTTGCAGTTATCTTTGCAGGCTTTACCTGCAAACTAAACAGAATGCTAATCTATTGTGTGTGGTCCATAACCTGTGCAGTAATCCTTTAAGCAATGTATGTTGAACTTGTTTCTTGTTTGCTTTTCATTTTTTTTTTTACTTTGATCATGTTTTCCCCATGAAGCAAGTAAATAGCTGTTGTCAGGCAGCAGGTCTTTTTTGGATAAGAAACAATTTTACAAGTGGGGGTATCACAGAGACTGCTTCTTTCAGCATGTTACTTGGTACTTTAATAAAGTTGAATATAAATTATAATTAGAACTGCAGTGCAAGGAGAAGTGGCTTGAGTTGAGTGCTGCTTTTCTTATACTTGATTTTGACTGGCATTCCAGTAATGTATTTGAAAAGTAATTTATTTTTTCATGTCTCACAACCTTTTTGTTTCCATCTAGATATTAAGTAAGCTGTCATGCAGCCAATGCATTGAAATATTTTTTTTCTTCTATACTTCATTTTGTCTTGATTGGACTCTCATAATGATGGTTTGGCACCCAGGGCAGCATATTTAATTAAAGTTACAGTTTTTGTGTTTTTTTGAGCATAGCTCCTCCCCTTTCTATTTGGTCACACCCATTCCCATTGACCCCACCCATTCAGCTGTCTCCTCCAGCCCCCATTTGATTTGAAGTCACTAGCCACCACTGATGTTTAATAAAAATTGTCATCCCAGGCAACTCTGAATAAAATGTCTTTGTTCCTTAGAAGGAACACTTTAACTTCCTTTCTCTGTGTCTTTGAAAGGATATTGTCCAGTTCCACCTTTGAAGTGGATATCACTCTCACTTCCCTTACTCAGATACTATGTTTACTGCACTTGCTGGTCTCTTCCATCAAGATATTTATATGGTAAATGTCCTCAGTGTATCTCCATCTTGTTTGCCTCACCTTGAAATTCACCTCAGTGACTCAACAGTGCTAACTAGGAAACATCAATATCTAGTGCTGGACTTAACTAATGGCCCCACGATACCCATAGCAATTTCTTCATAATGAACTGTGTCACAGGGATCAGAATTAAATGAATTCTAAATTTCAGGGGCTGTCCTGTCCTTGACACTCACTATCCTGGCACAGTAGTTTTCAGTTTATTTTAGTGCACCCAACAAATAAAACCTACTTAGTACCCTTGTTTTAGATTTGTCCATGCCTAAGCCAGCCTCTAATGCATGACTGTGGACCATTTTTATAACCATCTGTCTAAATGGCTTGAGTAACAGCAGCTCTTTCATAGTTACCCCATAGGCCAAGTCAATATTATTTTGAAGTAGGGGTCCACCAGTGGGGTCCAACAAGAAAGTTATCCCCCACCACTATGGAAATGACCTCCCTGGTATTGCTCAGCATCTTGTCCACTCATTGAGCCTTTTTAAATCTTAATCAAACTATCTAGATATTGGACAGACTCGGACCATCTTCTTTCTCTGCCTACAGAGGTACATGCTTCTGCCTCCTCTCCATCTAAGGCAGACATCAAGGACCTCCGTATCTCAAACCATCCTGAGTTAGCATAACTCACTGCAGTGCTCTCTAAATGATTTTCTTTAGTAAGTTTATAACCTGTCACCCAAGTTTTTTGTGGTTCTTTATAACTGATTGCTTTATCTTTTGGATTTTGTCTTCCTTAGGTTCTGGGGACCTTGTCTTTTCTTTTGCTGCTTGGCCGCCTCTACTTCCACTTTTCTATAGTACAAGGGTAGGGATCCTGCCCTTCTTTAGATAGATTTATTCATACTTTGTTCTTTCCTGGATCTTATATAGTTATTCCAGGTCTTGGGTATCATCTGCATTTTTGTGACTTTAGGCTACATTGGCTACCTCTCTCCTGCAAACTATTGGTTGGCTTCAGTTTTGACTTTTCTACAGGAGCTATACTGGATTCCCTAAAATGATTGCCTTTCCACTGTCCAGAGGTTCATGAAGAAAGAAAAGTATTTTGTGATTATCATATCATGGGTTATATAACGAACCACAGCTACATGATGGAGGGCTTTCCCAAGATGGATATGCATCTCTTACCCTGTAACTGAGTAACATTTATTTCCATATGGATTCATACTATCTCAATGGACTTCAGTAAGCATTTCCAAATAAAATTTGTCTTCACTAATGTAATCAAACTTACAGATTCTAATAGTCCTTGTATTTCTGGCCCATCCACTCTTTTTAAGTAATTTATTAGCTTTGCTGTATTGCAGTAACATAATGTAACATAACTAAGTACCACACAAAACTAGGAAACATTGTCCTGTAAGTAAAACATGTTCTTTATAATATGTTGATTGTGCTTAATATTTTACAAGTTTGGGGACAGTAATAATTGTTTTATTGTCTCTTTGTGAGGTGTTGTTAGTATGGGAAATAGAAGTGCTTCCTGGCCATATATGTCTTTTTTATTTTACCAGAAACATAAAGAAGCACTGAAATAAAAGTGACTGAAGCACAGTAGCATTGAAATTAATAGAGTGCACATTCTGACACTCTCTCCCACACTACTGGTAGAAATATTATTCATGGCTATACCAAGAAACAGTTTAACATACCTACCATAACCACCTCAAACCATATAACCAAATTCCATAAAATCCCCACTACTAACCCTGTATCCAACACTCCCATGTCATCATTATAACCATATCTACCACCATTCTACCTCAGGAAAATCTCCAAAATATAAATTACAAGAGTATTAATATCCTTACCCCAAAACATCCCACCAGGCTCCAGTGGCCTCTTCTTATCTCCCCCCCCCCTAGAAATTTGGTGAACTCGTATCCAAAAACACCACCTAAATATCTGCCCGCTACCTCTCACTACAAATCTTTCTCGATGTCTGGAGAAAAAAAATTGTCTTTCTAGTGCCAGAAACTGCAAAAGATTCAAACACCTCTGACTTCAGATCCATCTTTCTGCTGCCACATCTTGGTAAGCTATTGGAAAGAGCAGTATACAGCTTCTTCCTTTACTATTACAACATCATCTCCTCTCAACATCCTGGCTTAGGAAACAGCTGCACCCAAACTGCCCTACATGTATCATCAGACACAATATTTACTGTTATAAATAAAGGGCTCCTCACAGGAACCTTATTCATCGCTTTTAACAAAGCTTTTGACTCAGTTGATCACTCACTCATTCCACTTCATCTCCATTACCATATTTAGATTCAGCTCCTCCAAACTAGAGTCATTCTGTATCTACATCATTAACAGAATCTTCTCTGTTAAATGCAATGGCTTTGTTCAGTGCCACAACAATCACAACAGGGATACCACAAGTATCCATCTTTGCTCCCATTCTTTTTAGCATGTCCAAATCCTTCCCCATAGACTTAAACACATCCAGCATCATCCTGTAGGCTGACAATATTCTCCTCTTTCACTCCTCCAGTTCTCATAATATAATCATGCATAATCTTTACAATTAAACAACTAACCATGCGCCCTAAAAAGACCAAACTAATATTCTTTAGGACCCTTCAGAAAATGAGCAAATTACCCCCATACCATGCCGCAATACCCTATCTTATGATGCACATTCTGCTGAATAGGTCACCTCATTCAAGAACCTAGATATTCCCCTGATCCATGCCTAAACATGCCAATACTCATCAATAACATAAAGGTCAAGGTAAACTCCACACTTCTAGGATACTACCATATCACACCATTCCTCACTCCAAAAGGCAGAAATACAATTGAGGCTCCATGTAGAATATGGCCTTCTTCTCCTTGTCCAAGCTTCCACTAAAATCATCAGAGATCTCAAAATGCTCTCTAAGAGAATCTGCAGATTTATGTTACAACAAAACGAGAATACTACTGTGTCACTCTCCAATGAGCCAAATGGTTTACAGTAAGGAGACAGTTGACCTGCTGCTCCTTAAGCTGGCTAATAAAACAATCTTTAAGGACCTGATATCCACTCTCAACAATAAGCTGACCATCAAAAGCATTCCTTATAAACTTCACAACAGTCTAACAATGCATAGCATATAAATTCAACTGTCCATGCCTTCTCCATTCTTGCACCGGAACTATGGGATTCATTCCCCCCAAAACTCCATAACATGCTCTCTCACACTAAATTCAGGGGGGAAAAAACTAACCACCTACCTACATAACAGAGCTACCTACAAATGCTTCAGATTCAGTGATTTACTTACAACAAAAACATGTCAGATAAAGCACATAACACACATGCTCCTTCACTGTAACAGTATGTCTTTTGATAAGGCATTCTGGAAACAACTACCTACCTGTCAAGGCAATAAGTGTAGTAGTAAAAACTTAAGCCACGTGACCATACATTTGTAAAGCACTTACCACTATCTCATGCTCCCCCATAACACGGCACTATCCCTGCTAACTCTTGATTATTTCCCCTCTCCTACACATCTACATTCTCATCAGTTTACTCTCCAAATGATGTAGTTCACCTCTAACCATTTATCTCTACTTTGTTCTTATGCTCCCCTTCTACAACCATTACCTTCATACTCTACATTACTGCATAAGTGTGTATAAAGGCAGGTTAACATTTTCTGTGACTTTGCTGTGAGTCTTCATTATACTGTGTATCAGGAATCTTGTACTGCATGCAGATATTATACTCTTTATTACAAATCCCTACTTACAGTACTCTAAAGCCAGCATTATTTTTTCAGTCTGTAAATGCAAACAATGCTCTTTCAATGCTGTATTACATTTGTTGTTATCTACTGTAATATCCAGGCTATGGTTGAAATGGGCCTACCATCATAGTCCACAAATTAATTACATAAAGTAAAATAAAGTAAATAAATTAAATGCATTGGGGTATGGAGAGCCAGAAAACCATAAAATGGGAGGAAAAAAAATCAGTGTTGGAACAAAACACCATAAATTAGACAATGTTCACAAAACATCTGCAAATGAGCATGTCTGGATGAATAAGACTGATAATGCAATGCATGACTTTCTGTCAAAATGTGACCTAATACAGAGTTACATTCTACTACCAGCCATCTGCCACTGGGCCATATGTACCCACCCAGGGCACTGCAGACTATACTAGTGCTGATGAATCTGCAGTGTGGTCAAAGAAAGTAAAAGGCAAACCCAAACACAATACAGTCTTACCCACACAAAGACACATAATATAACTACATAGCTATTGTTCTGATTGCTCTCTACAGTTGGTGTAAAAAGAGACATTTGTATGCAGTGTACCTATATATTTATGCATTTATGTATAACCACAGGTACTAGACAGAGAACCAGTGCATGCTAAAGTAGTGCACTGATCCATTGTCACTGATGGTGGACCACTGCTTGTTCACTATTGCTCAAATAAGTAACTGTGGACAGACATCCCACAATGCTGACTAATATAACATGAAAATAATAGCATAATTATGTAATGAGTTTCAGATGGTATGTGGTAACTGGTGCTGGGAAAGTTTTTATGAAATGCATGCCCCATTGTTAGACAGCACAGTTCCTACCTGCGGTGCAGGTTGCTCCATGCATTTGCAGATAGATCACTGTGTGTGGCCTGTGGTGTGTGCATGTGTGTATATATGTGTGTGTGTGTGTGTGTGTGTGTGCGTGTGTGTGTGCGTGTGTGTGTGTGTGTGTGTGTGTGTGTGTGTGTGTGTGTGTGTGTGTGTGTGTGTGTGTGCCCTTACCAAAGCTGAATCGCTGGTCCATATGAGCGTACATATGCTAATATGCCATGTGTCTCATCTGTGTAAAACCACACATAAAAGCACAGTTTATTTGTGTCTCCTGGCTGTCATGCAAGTATTATGCTTTTGCTCACAGCTGCATGAATTTCCTGGGTACACAGACTGGCAAACCTTAAACTTTGTTGAATATTTTTCTTTTTATCTCAGCACTTGTGCTGATAACAACTATGCCTTGCAACACAGTAGTCTGAGCACCTTTACTGCAGTTTGCACGTCTGTCCATTCCCATAAGTTTGGTGTTTTATTTTTGAAAATTACAGAGGCTACTTCTGTATGCATCTTTATCCTGATGTTTGGGTACCAAGCACCTCTGGTACTTTCTTGATATAAGATGCACAGGCTGCCCATACTATGTGTCCTGCTTTACAGACTTTCACTACGGCACTCTGTATTTAAACAGCTGTGCTCTGTATCCTGCCAGCTGAACAATCCAAGCCTGTCATCTATCAGGATACATAGCACCATTCAGAGCACTGTAGTTAAATGCTGTATAGTGAATTGATTATGTTGTAAATGGTTCCCTGAAGCATATGAAGTGTGTACTGACTGGTACCCACATCTGTCTCTTAATCACATGCTTGAAAGTATAGTGGATGAAATGGCCTCTTTATGCAGCTCAAAGATAATCTATTTCCCCGCTTTTTTCTGTTTGTCTTCCCCTTCTTCTTCACTCCTGTCTTTCTTTTTTCTCTGTCTGTAGTTAAATATATACATATGTATGAAAGTATATGTTTATGAATATGAGTGTTTAGACAAGAATACTTTGATCTGACTCTGTAGGACAAATTGTATACAACCTTAAGGAGTCAGAAGCTTTAGATCTGTCATTATGCATTGTTTGACATGCCAAATTATAAATACTGTACAGCTGTTGAAACAACACTCTTTTAATATTTTTGCCAGTGTGTCCAGAAGAAATTACCATAATAATGATTTTTTCCTGTATGTTTATGATCAGTAGCTAGAATATCCATTAGAAGCAAATAAGGCAGAACCACATTTTTGAAAGTTGAATTTTACTTTTGTGAATAGATGAAAGTCTGGTCAGCATTGAAGTACAACTCAGAAAATGAGACAGAACACAGGTGCTGAAAGTGGGTATAGAATGGGGAGGGGTCACACTGCAAAGCAGTACTGACCTTTAAGTTTTTAAACATGTCAGAAAGCAAATGAGGAACGGCTACTGTGTTTCTGTATTTTTGATTCAAAAAGAAATGTATATCATCTACAAATTATATCTCACATAACTTTCCCTGCATAAAATTCCTATGACAAATGAAAATAATTCTCTGTGGTTGCTGCATTCCTAGAAACATAGGAAAAATCAGTTGCAAGTGTAATTTTCATCTAAGTAGTCAGTATAACTATCAAATAGCATATGCATTATTTGGTCTCTATGAACACTGAGATACTGCTAAAGCACATTTACCTTTTCAAAGAAGCAATAAAGCATCTGTTTCAAATCTAGCATTGATGGGGAATGACCTCTTGTCCACGGAGTGTGACAAAACTTAACCAGTGTTGGAAGAATCTGACACAGTGCCATAATTCAGAGAAAGTGGATAATAGCAAAGTGGATGGCAGAGCAATAAGAAATTCACAGATTATCTGTATCAAAACAGAAAAAAGCAAGAGATGATGCTGCAAAGTATTAATCTACAGTACACTAAATTACCTGAGGCAATAAAAGGTCCGACCACTACAGGAGTAGCCTAGGGTAGAATAGGAGTGAATGGCTGAAAATGGATCATCCATCATGAGAAAAGAGTGACAACAGAGTCACACGGCAAGAGGTCCTACCTTGGGGAAGGCCCAGGATTATTGCCCTTGCAGTTAGGGCCACAAAGTGTTCTAACCTACTAGGAATAACAGATATATTCCCCAGATCATCCTTTCCTCTCCCTGTGTCCTGCAACACAAGGGCGAGAAGCAATGAGTGGGCCAGCTGAGAAAAGGGCCCTAATATGTGGATCTGTAGGTCAAAAGAATTATTTAAAAAGAAGACTGAACAGAGGATGTTGCAGGATCAGGAAGACTAAAAATGTGGATGGCAGAAGCTTAACATGAGTAGAGGGTCTGACAGTGAGACTAGAACCTCTAAATGGCCCTTCTGTGATACACTACAACTGCTGAAGGGAAATTAAATAATGTTAATTGGCACAGTTAAACAAAATAAATTCATGCAGACAAGCTTTGAGTATGTGACTAACCAAAAATGGATGCAGAAATTCCAGCACAACAGTTCTTTTGTATGCTATATCTCCATAGCATTGTAAAGAGTAGACATGCCTTGCTTACAGATCTTTTCAGGTGTAGAAACTTTAAGTTGTGTAACTGGTGATACAGTAGAATAATTTGTACTCTCGTATAATTTACTGTATGCACAAGATACAGCTATAACTGTGGCAAAAAGAAGAGATGGCTGCCTTAAAGAAGGGGATGACTATCCTGGGCTCAAGGTGTTTAGTCCAGGGGAACAGAAGTGACATCCATTTAAGAAGCCCCAGGTAATTTTTCAGCTTCCTTCATGAATGTCACTTCTGCATTTGCTGTTGTACAGTCCCTCCACATATCAATAACTTCAGCAAGGGGCTTGCTATAGTTAAAGTTCATTGTGAAGACCCTTTTTAGTCCTCAACTTTGGGAAGAAATGAGGGCCTTTTTTTGTTTGATCCTCAAATTTGGGTTTGCGGTGGTGCCAGTCTGCGGAACTGTGTAGGGTGCCAAGTGCAATTGAGCCTTTTCTGTTTGTTTTGTGGTAATATGGTCTCATATAAAGCAGAAAATTTGGCTTAATAAACAACATTTTGTTCTGTGAATTTTGAGCTAACTGCTTATTTTTATTATATATACATATTTTAGTTTAATAAAACAAGGAAAGTTTCTAATGAGGGTGAATTCAAACTGCAGAGATCAGACCAGTGGGAAGGGGAATACTGCAAAAATGGACAAGTACATGCCACGTCAAATGCATTATGTTTTGTTCTTTGATTCAGTACTGTTCTGCAGTTCCATGTCCATATAATATTGGGTACACAAAATGTCCAGCATTTTTATAGATGCCAACACTACAGAAACGATGCTGACTGTTAAAGCTATTAGTACATAAGATAATTCAGAGAGGCTGAATGCCTGTGCAGTCAGATGATAGCTAAGGTTCAATTCCAAAACATACAAAACCATTTGTTTTGCTAGAAATATCTCTAGAGAAGTATTTGGAGAAATGGAGCAGTACTTTTGGAAAAACAGATGAAGGATTCCACTTGAGAGTTACATTATAGCAAAGCAACTCTGCAAGAAAGGGTATACTGCAATATAATTATTGAGGCCTTATGGAAGAGGGTTATAATGCACAAATGCAATTTATGCAAAGGTGATTGCCCCTTTTACTGGTACTTACAGTGGGAAAACTGTGTCCATTAGTATCAGCCATATTTTAGTACAGACTAGCCAAGAGTAAGTTGTGGTTTGACAATGCTGAATGTGATAAAAAGTTAATACTGCTTTATTAGAAGCACAGGGTTTTCAGAGTAGGGTAGCAGGTGCAGCTGAAAAAAGAGTTGAGAGTAACCTGAAGCTATGAGAAGATTTAGGTCAAATGTGGGAAAAATACCATGTCCATGAAAGGGTATAGGAAATTTGGAATGCACTGCAAGTTCAGGCAGTGAGATACAAGTGCACAGCAGTGATGGTGGTGCAGTGGTGCCACTGTAGTGCTGTCTCCTTACAGTAAGAGGTTCTCCAGTTTGATTCTTGGCTGGAGTTTCTTCTGTGGGGAATATGCATGTTCTTCCTGCGTTCGTGTGGGTTTTCTCTGAGTACATTGGTTTCCTCCCACGTTACAAAGACATATGTATGGAGCATTTCTCCCCGGGCCTCTGCTGAAAATTGGCTTCATTCCAAGTCGGACTTTCCCGGTAAACAAATGTTAAATAAATGTTAAATAAAAAATAAATAAAATAGACAGACTGGGTCAAAAACACATTGTACTGATAGAAAGAAAAAAGACTGAAAAGTATTTGGTTTGGGGGCAGGTGCATCATTCACCTACATGAGATATAAATGAGAACTCCTTGCATCAACTTTTTCATAACCTACTATTTAAAAGGTCAGTGAAAATAAAATGATGCTGCCCTATATTATACTATACAGTACTATATTATGTAGATGTGCAGAACTTTACAAAGTTGTGCTTTCTGTTATTCCATATAGATGTTAGCTAAGCTACTGTCAGTGTCATGCCAGAGGCAAACTAATGATTTCAAAGGGGTTATTCCAATGCAAACTGACCATAAGTCAAAGTCAACTAATACAACTGACAGGAGTTTTGTGGGTACCCAGGTTCCCCCAAAGCTCAGAAATTCTCTAATGGATTGCAGTTATGTATTTGTTTGTCAGTTTGTTAACTGGATACATAAAATGATCCTTCTCTGATATTTTTCAGACACAAACAGACTCACAATGTCACAAAACCAAAGGTTATTTATATTCAACTTAGAGATGGTCATCCAACCTGCTAGTCTTCACAAAACAGTGAATGGAATTCAGGACTGAGTTCTGGACCCTTAACCTGTAAGGCTTATTTTTTAAATGAATTTATCTGTTACCTTAAATATTCTTTGTTACAGTTATTCAGAAGATTTATGTATTTATGCTGAATACAATTCAAGACATCATTACAGGCCTTCTAAAAATGAGTGTCTTTTTGTTTTTTAAAGATATTCTTTTCCTGCTCTTCAGGGTGCCATTAAATTTACCTGATGCTTCTTGGATTTGAAAAATACCAACATGTTGTGCTTTGGCTGGTAGCAATGATAGAGTCCAAATGCTATGCAACAACAGCCCTGGGATCCTGTACTGCTGTAACACTTCCCATAAAACATTCCAGGCTACACTGTCCTGAACATTCTTCAAGGCAACCAAAACATAGACAATGCCTGAAAACTCTCATGAGTCTTCCAATATCTGAAAAAGGACAAAAAGCTGACAATCTGTTTCAGGATGAAATCTGCACAGCACATCTTGAACCAGAAACTTGACTACAGGATAAGGTCCACTTTTCAGTATCCTGGTATATGGTTTCCAAGGGAGCCTAAGGAAAGTGATCCCTCTAGAGTTGGAGCACATCATTTTGGTTCCAGTTTAAAAAATAGGGAATACTACTCCAGTTTGTTAGTCCAGCATTACTGTACCAACCTTCCATTCAACATTGAACGGGCATGTTAACTCTGACACCCCAACAACGTCCAGTGTTTTCAGCACTTTTGGAGAGATCTCACCTAGCCCAATAGCCTTCAGTCAGCAGAATTGTTTAATCATTCCACTGACCTCACTTACTCGACTGGATCCACTTCTACTATGTACTTCTGAAACTCCCTCTACAGAGACAGACATGTTCACTAGATCCACCATTTCGTCAAAATGTATCTTCCTTCTCTCAACAATGTTTACTGTTAAGGTCAATTTTTTGCTATCCCAGCTAAGAACAGCCTGCACAACATCCCTTGCCCCCTCCTGAATCACCAGTTGATTTGCCAGAACATCTCTGAGGCCACATAAAAGTCATTTTCTATGTTCTCTTTATACTTTTTCCTCAAAGCTAGGCCTTCACTTTTGCAATTAGTGCAGCAACAGCTGATTTCTCTGTTGGTGCCTATCAGTCAAATCCATGAACCAGTCTGTTTGCATTGTACAAAAATCCTTTTTCTGTAACCTGACAGATTACTTACAACTAGTGACCACCAAGTCCTGGGGTTACTGATGAGACAAAAAGAATCAGTCACTGACCTTAGGACCAAGTTAATATTGGTATGGACTGGGATTTTGGGACTTATGTTGACAGTGTCCTAACTTTTGACCAATATGTGTCCATTGTCATAAGAAAGTCTTTCTATATTTGTACAGCTTATAAACAAAGAGGTTTTGTCTAAATCTAGGGATGTCAATGTCTCCCTTTACTCAGACCTCTTTAGGCCAATTGTCGAGTATAATGCTCCCTTTGACATGTATCTGTGCAGACACATGCAACAACTGACATGCTCACTGAGATACATTACTAAAAGAATACAAGGCCTAAACAACATATCCACATGGACTGACTCAAAGCTGTGTCACTATACTCAGTATCTTACAGGTGACCTGTGTCTGCCATACAAGGCATCCTCCGACCCAATACTGATGGATTTACTGCACCTCAGCAACTCAAATGGCATCATAAATACTCAGTCTAGAGATCTAAACTTATTCTGCAGCATTAAAAGTATGGTTTGGATAGACAGGTATATCTTACAGAGGATACAGCTGCTCTGGGACAGACTCCCCATCCACATAAAACAAAGCTCATCCCTGTCCATATTCAAGCACAACTTGGATCTATGGGTGGAAATAGAAAATTTACCCCAGGACTGCTCCCTGTACTACTAATGGACACAGGAGGTTCCTAAATGCTTTAGTGCCACATGGATCTATGGATGGAAACATAAAATTTACCACAGGACTGCCCCCTGTACTACTAATGGACAAAGGCAGCTCCTAAATGCTTTATCCTATGCATGGCTCCCCCCAAAATATTTGTGGTATGATCCCAGTTATTGTCATTAGCAGCAATATACAATTATCGACCATGGGATGGGAAAGTCCATATCTAACCAAATGGGATAGGTTAATTCGATCATAAAAAGGGAAACTGACTAGGCCTAAAATGGCCAACAAGGGCAACTAGTCTAGTATTTACCTATGAACTTGTGAAGTACATTGTAAGCATCCTCGTATTCAAACATGACATTTCTTATGTACAGACACCGAAGTCCAACATATCCCCATTTGGGTTTAGACAAAGTAGACTATAAATTCTTAATCTTGGCCCTGTTAATTACTGCACAAACAACCAGTCTTTGCTTTAATATTGGTCTAACACAAGATGCATGTCCACACTGACTCAAACACTGAGACATGCCTACAGGCCAGTTTCACCAAAAGGCATATCTTTGGGTTGTGGGAGGAAACTGGTGCACTGAAACAAACTCATGTGGACAAAGGCAGGACATGCAAACTCCACATCCCAGCAAGGTCTCAACTCAGAGAATCAAGTCTTGTAATGCAGCAGCAACATTAAGCCCTGTGCCACCTCCCTCAACTAATGCTATATAAAACTATTTTATTACCACCTATATGAAAAACATTTTAGACAACCTACATTTTAGACAACAAATAGTCTTTCTGGTAACTCACTATGATTTTTGAGGTCCAGTAATATAATGTTTAATTGTTTCAAGTTATGAGGTGTTTTATTATAAAACGATTTTAATCATATGACATTTGTTTATTATGGATGATTGCTTCCATAGACAAATATTTGACATAGATTAGATTGCACAATGATCCATACATAAACTGTGCCAATGAAACTTAATAACAACCTGCATTCCATTCATGTCATTATGTAATTGTTATATCTTGAAAAGAGAGTCAGACACCTGCCATGTTTGAAAACCTGGAATGTGTCATACAGACTCCACAGAAGCAGTAGCAACAACTGGTTTAAAAACATGAATGCAATTTGACTGGTATGAATATGTTGGAAAACAATTCAGCATTGTCACATTTTAAAGCAATGACCAATAATCTTCTTACTAGATTTATCTTTGTCAGTCTCACAAAGGCTTTCATCAGTGTTGTACACTACTCCTTTGTAGTAAGTTGCGTATCACAGTCTTTCATATATTCCACAGCAGTGGTTAATTTATTTTAGACTCAGATTACTAGATTCAGACCTAATCTCTGTATTGTCAACAGAGGAGTTTCACAAAGGTCATTTCTTGCCTTAGTCCTCTTCACTTTTTTCATCAATGCCGTTGCTGTTCACGTTCTCCCATTATACATATACTGCTCATTGCTCAGGATATAGTTAACTGCTTTACTACTGGACTGTTTCCATATTGGTCACATTCCTCAAAGATGACCTCAGAAGTACTGCAAACCATTTTTTCTAGTCATGGTCTTACAGCCAATTACCAAACAAACAAAGACAGCACTTCAGACACAGCCTACTGTATGGTTAAGGTTCCATTTAACTCCTGCATTCCTGCTCTTAACAAGATATGCATTGAAATATATGCTTAACACTTGACCAAGTAGTCAGGGACTTGAGGACACACAGAGATAGTAATCTAGTCTTTGACCATTAAGTGTGTATAGTAGTAAGGAAATAATTCTGTGTTGTGCAACTTATAATCAAAGGTATGTCATTTAGGTCCAAGGATGTTATGTTTCCACAATATGTGGCATTCATCAGACCTATCATTGAGTAAATGCTCGCATTGGTATGTACCTAACCAGGCATATCAAAAAGCTGGAACATACACAAAGATACCTTACATAAGAATGCAGGGCATAAATAACATGCCTTATGCTGACTGTCTCAAAGCCCTATCTCTGTAGTCTGTCACCTACAGGCTGTTGAGGAGAGATCTATGGCTGGCATTCAAGGCACCATCGGACACCATTTTGATGGATTTCCTGCATATCCACAAAAAAAAAAAAAAGAACCAAAATTACCCATTCTAAAGACTTAAATCTTCCCTGTGATATAAATAGGGCCTGCTGAAGAGGCAGGTATGTATTCTAGAGAATATCCTTTCTCTGGAACTGGCTCCTCATCCATGTGAAGCAGAGTTCCTCCATAACTCAATTCACGTGTACCTTCGACAATTGGATGGGGAACAGGAAATTCATCCTTGGTTTAGCATCTATGTCTCTAATGGACATAGGCAGACTGTAAATGTTTCATCTCTCATGCTCCATTTTGTAAATGTCAGAGCTATATAATGGTCAAATTGGCTTCTCGGTAGAGACCAGTCCCTCCTCCAACCATTCCAGTGTCCCATTACTTAACTCTGTTTCCCCATTTACCATAAACATTTAACATGTCAGTGTGCATATTATTTTCTTTGTTTCTTTTGTAGTGATTACAGAGATATGGATTTCATTTAAAAATATTATTTGAAATTTTATAACAGAAATGCTAATAGCCATTTACTAAACAAAACAAAACAAGTTACACATTGAAAACAGACTTAGCATGAGCAAACATAAACTTCTCACAATAGCAAACATCTCTTCCCTTGAAGCTCACATTTACTGAAAATGCATTGAAACTGATATTCATTGAAAATATACCTGGCCAGTGGTGGACTAAGTGTACCTTGGTCCACATTCTGTTTTCTAACCGCATACATTTTAGGACACTTTTTGATTCACCTTCCTGGTTGCTCTAAATTGTATTTCTTGTTTAATTCAACAACATTTGTTAGAGTACATTTTAAATTTGTAGTTTAGAACATTTTTTCAAGTAAGCAGTGAAACAAAATGTATGAACCGATAATGACAAAAATACCTATTTCAGAACATTTCAACCATAAAAGTCCACTCAAATTACCGTTAGTATAATCAATCAATATCTGTACTCAGCAATTACAATTGCATGTCTGATTGCCATAGTAAAGTATTCCATTTTGTTTTGCACAAATGCACTCTAGTCCTGCAAAGACAGACTAATGACTTTTAACTTTATCAGATCAGCAGAGTCAGTCAGTTTTTAATAAAAAAAAAAAATAATAATATTAGTAATAATAATAATAACCTAAGTCAGATATTTCACATTTGCTTCACATAAACATACCAAAGACAAAGTATTCCTTCTTAATTCTTTCACACACACCACACACACACACACAAACACACACACACACACACACACACACACAAACACGTGTGCACGCACGTGCGCGCGCGCACACACACACACACACACACACACACACACACACACACACACACACACACACACACACACACACACACACATCCTGCAAAGCCAAATTAAAGACCATTTAAAATTACCAAATAAAAACATAGGGTCCTTTCATCCACAGAGAGCCCCCCACCCCCACCAGCAGTTATAGCCAGTTTGTTAACAGTGTGTAACACTTATTGTTATGAAGAAATAAATTAAATGTACTTTATTTTTAGCTTTAGATGAACTACATTAAACTGTATAAAGATCACTGGCATTGTACCATAAGATCCAAGTGTAGCACAGTTTAAATAGAAGAGTATTCATGACACCATAAGAAATATTAACCACTTGATATTATATGTTAAGTCAATATGCACAATCACTGCGATGGTGGTGCTGCGGTAGCGTTGTCGCCTCACAGTAAGACGTCCTGTTTGATTCTCAGCTAGAGCGTCTTCTGTGTGGAGACATGCATGAGTGGGCGTACCTTCTTTGAAGGTTGGGTGTCAGGGCCAGCAACTCGGCATGTAAAAATCTACTGCCAATCATTACCGGACCGGAGTTCCACTGTGGCGACCCCTAACCAGGAAAAGCCGAAAGACAGCAGTGCAGAAGTAAAAGTCATCTGAATAATTATACATTAAAGAACACCACTACTAATGCAGAAGTTGTTACTGGCAAACAACTTGCATTTCAGTGCTTTACCTACAAATGCTATGTCTGATGCCCTTGAAGAATAAATTACCTGTGTTGTATTAAAAATGGTGTGCTGGTGACATTTCAATAACATTTCCTGAACTAGATCAGCTATTCAATAAGGGATAGCTAACAAACAACAGGTTCATAGTTACTAGACATACAGTCACTTAAGGAGCCTAGCTCAAAGTCCCAATTGCTCCAAAGTACTATCTGATTAACTGATTTGCTCAATGTTACAGTTAGTAAATGAAAGTGGAAAGATTCAATCCCTGCACCCTTGCCACAGGAAGTGCTCATTAACAAGTTTGAGCTTTAGTCCACTGCACTGGCTGCCAGAGTAACAGTTTTTGACTAAATGTAGAAAACCTTTACAATCTGATCTTGTAGAAAAGACTGTATTACAGTAATATGAAACACAGACTACATAATTAACACTAAAGATCAGACTGTTCTTATCATCAGTTCAAATATTGTATGCTATATGATCTGACAAATATCAACCCCTTTGCAGTTGCTGGAAGCTGTAAAGAAGGCACTGCAAAAATATATCACTAAAATATACCACAGTTAGACTATATTATACAATCCAGACCTATTAATGAAATAATTAATTCTTTAGTATAATGAATAAAGCAATACAATTACAGACAATAAAAATGCTGCAGCAGTTTTTGTTCAACAACCCACAAGCTATACAAAACTCAGAAATATAGGATACTTTTTTGGAAGGTGGGGGGTCTTGCAGGCTTGAAATATGAACAAACCACTTAAGTCAAAGCCTGCTACAATAACAAAAAAAAAACAATAAACAAAATAAACAGATTTATTGACAATATTTGTTTTTTGCTGTGGGATGGATCACCTCAGGTTTTGAATGATTTGGTGTAATATTTGGGTACTATCAGTCAGTTCTTGAAGTTTACTGTAACTTCTTCTACACATTCAATTGATTTTCTTGATGTCAATCATACTTTAAGTAATGGATATCTATAGACTAACCTGTTTAGGAAGTCTACTTGGAGAAATAGTTTATTACATAGAACTAGCATGCACCCTGGCCATGTTTTTTGTAATGTAGTTGAGGAACAGTTTTACAGATCCTCTAGATTATGTACTAATGGTGCTGATTTTAGACATGTAATGATATATCTGGGAATTTTAAGGACAAGAGGCTATTCTGAATCTGTTAGTCAGAGCATGAAGCCACCTTACATGCAATAAGTGATATGGCTAAGCCTTATTTTTCGGCAGGTAAGTGACATGACTATAGGAAAGTTGAGTATACAGGGTCCAGGGTGCTAATTATCTACACTAATGACACAAATATGATTTGTAATATAGTCATGAAGAATTGGCCAGTCCTTTTAACTGATGAAAATATTAGAAAAATTGTTGGGGATACACTGAGTTTTAGCTTTAGAAACTGTCCCTCTTTGAAGAGACAACTTTGCTATAATTTAGGGACTTTTAATATCAATAAGCCTTTGATACCTGATATGTTTGGTACATATGCATGCCGTTCTTATAAGGCTTGTAAGTATATTTCTAATAGATGTTCTTTTACACAACCATTGACTTGTCAGAACTTTGTTTTTAGGTTTTACTCTGATTGCACTTCTAATGATTTGGTTTATTTAGCTATCTGCAATGACTGCACTTGTTTTTATGTTGGAAAATCAATTGCCCCATCAGGGAATGTATTTTGGAGCATGTTAGGGATATAAGGCACAGAGATTTGAATAATGCTCTGGCCAAACATGTAGATACTTATTCTAGACATGGCTTTTCTTTTTTTAATTTTTAACTTGAGAGGTGGGGACATGGTCAATAAAGTGGAAGAAGCAGAAATGAATTGGATTATCAGGTTACAAGCACATAAAGCCCTTGGATTGAATGTTAATGTACCTTTAAGCCCTTCACTTAAGGTGAGTAAATTAGCTCATTAAGTTAATTGTCTTTATTATTTATGTAGTATGCAGTCTGTGCTGTGTTATCTTGGTCTGATGAAGTGTATTTACTGCATGAAATCGCTTACTGTTTTTTATAAATACATTTTATTTTATCGGCTGTGGTTGGTTGATCTACTTCTTTTTATTGTTTGTTGGTCTTGCATGCTTGTAGGACACCTACATTTCATTTTTGACCTCTTCCATCTTCTCTGACATTAAGAATAATTATCCTTTCTGACATCATTCAGTCTGACCTACTTGGAAGGCTAATAATGCCGTATTGTTTCAGCATACACCTCCAGACTATACACAGATGGACTGTGGATAAATGGGGTCCTATGCAGAGTGATGAATCAGGCCGCCACCTGCAATACCAGTATCTCATTACTTGGCTGTCTCTCCCTAATTACCATAAACACTGTTCAAACCTCTCAATGTAGATGCTATTTTCTTCTTTATTTTTACAATTATCACAGAGAGTGGATTTCATTTAAACTATTTCAAATTTACAGAAAAAAACACAGTTAATTAAAAAACAAAACAAACAAAAAAAAAAACACTCACATTGAAAACAGACTTAGCATGGGAAACAGTAAACTTCTCTTCCCTTGAAGCTCAAATTTAGTGAAAATGCATTTGGCAAGCCACAGTCATGCTGGGATTCATACTTAAATACCATATAGCGAAGTAGTAATTAACACAAAGGATAACATTTATAATGCATTTGCTAACAGGCTGGGATAGCCCATTGTATGTCTTCCTTTTCAGGAGCAGCCCAGGAGTAATGTCTGGTGAAGTAACAGATTAGATTTGCAGAAGACAAATTAAAGCTGAGGAAAATAAATCATGTACTAAAGTTAGTAGCACTTTAATAGCTCATAACCTTACTAATCTGCATCAAGTGCTAGATATGGTGCATTTTACACCTGTGAGACTACAAAAACAAGCTAAATTAAAAATATACTATTCTTAAAATATTAACATTGACATTACTGACAGCATTGACTTCATGTTCTTCACTTGACAGCTACAAAAGAACCACACTATTGACATTAAGGACATCAAGCATTACAGCCAAAGAACATGCATCATGTAAGGATGCTATTGTTTACTAGAATCAATTTCCTTCCTTTATACCATAACTATTGTGCTAGTACTAGTTACTAGGTTTGCAGTAAAGGGGACCATTAAGGACATAACCCAAGTTTCCATTTGCCCTCAAGCAGTCTTGTTAAGTGAATTGCTCAAAGACGGGGCCGTAAATATGAGGCAAAATAAGAGATGTGTTGCAAAAGTGGAAACAAAAGCAGCCTACTGTAAATCACTTAAAATCTTTTCAGAAAAGGTTTATCATCAATGTTTATGTTGCGAAAAACAAAAACTGTGAAACTCTAATGATTGACATTGACTGACTGACTAATCTAGTGATTTACCAAAGTAAAAAAGGTAATTGAGGTCTGACAGTTAGCCTCCTGTTGCTAAGATACATGTTTTGAGCCAGAGCTCCCCTAACTAGGGCATCCCACACACAAACACACAAACACACACACACACACACACACACACACACACACACACACACACACACACACACACACACACACACCACCTCACACATAAACACTCGTACCTGCAGTTTCATAAAACCAGTTTCTCATGTTAGTCAATTAACTCATTTAATTCTAAACAGCAGGAAGCTAATTAACACCTTTGCTTCCTGAGATCTTCTAAGCCAGGAAACCACTTGCTTTCTCAGGGCTTTTTACCAAAAAAACCCTTCTAAGAATATACTTTATTAGATTCATAATATCTGATAAATGGCAGGAGTTACAAAAAATGTTACATACTGTAGCTCTTTGGTAAAAAAATTAGCAATACACTGGTGTTAGTACCAAAGGTCTGTATGTAAATTTAGATTTTATGCTATATATTCACGAAAGAAAAAATATTGTTTTGCCCAAAAGTATTAGTTTTACGGCCAAACAAAGGAATATGGCTCTTTAAGTATGCAAGGTCTAAGATATCAGTGAGCAAAATGTTTACTTGTTCAAGCGCTTTCCAATACTGTATGACAAGAGGGGATAGCATACTGGTATGTAATGCTGAATCTATATAAATTATGCATATAATAATTTCACAATATTTTAAAACTATATTAATCTACAAAACCATTTGTATTACATGTCAGGTATCAGTGGCAACAGTGTGAGCCTTAATTTATTAATTTATTTATTTTACATTTGTTAACCGGGGGTGTCTGACTGAGCCGTAAAGGCCCTTTTTCAGCAGAGGCCCGGGGAGAAAAGCTCAACAAAGCAAAATTACAGAAACATTTAGTTATTTAGACATGATCAGTATACACACAAATTACAGGAGACATGTTTTTACAGTGGTATGCGGCACATAAACAGTTACAGTGGAGAGAACAAACAAAAAAATATTAATTTTAAAAATAAAGATAATTAATAGATTTGTGGTGTACAGCTGAAATTTGGAACATAGGTAGAATACATACATAGTACACAGGTACAGTACATACATTGTAGATTAGCCAGTGTTTGTGAGTAAGACTGAAAACTATTATCAATTGCTCTAGATTTTGTATGTATGTGTTATCTGCTTTCAGTAGCCTGGGGAGCAATCATGGCACTGCCAACTTTCCTTGAGATGTTGCCTGATGAGGTCTTTAAAAGAGGCTTTGGATGATGTGTTTTGAATGCTTGTAGGGACAGAGTTCCATTTTTTAGCCACTGAACTACTATATAGTGCATCTCCAAAGCTATTGTAGCTGTTGCTGACTTCTAGTAGTAGTTTGCTTGATGATCTAAGATGCCTTTTGGCTGAGTGATGTTGTACTAGGTTTTTGAGGGCAGGACACTTATTGGGGAGGTAATAGATAGAATGACAGAGGCAGAGCTGATTGTAGGTTAGGAGGTTGGGCAGTTCAAGTCAGTGGAGCTGTCTCAAAGCAGTACAGTGATGAGTTCTATATGAGCAATTTGCAGCAAAGCAGGCAATTCTGTTATAGCAGGCTTCCATTTTGCTTAGTTCAGTTTTGTTGAGATTAGTCTGAATGGGAGACGCATAGAGTATTGTGGATAGAAGTTGGGAGTGAGCAATGGCTGATCTTGTGTTGTTGGTAAGAAATGGTTTGATACGGTAGAGCGACCCCAGTTTGGCATGTACTTTTTTAATAGTTAAGTTGAGATGACTATCAAATTTTAGGTGGGAGTCTATGGTTATTCCCAATAGCTTAGCCTTAATACTTTGTATAAGATGGTATTCACCTGTACTGTGAGCCTTAATACTTTGTATAAGATGGCATTCACCTGTTGATCACACAGTGTTATGAAATTAATGCAGTTATGAAAATATAGGTAATAGTTATAGCTGCTTTACCGAAAGAGCATATATATATATATATATATATATATATCTCAGAATGTCTTCCCATTATCCATGTTTTACTAACAACCACCACTTGAAAACCCAACCACCAACATGACAGTATCTCACTCTGTTTTTGCATTATTAAGGTAAACATGGAACTATGCTCTATTTTTTTCATAACTTTTTATAAACACATCTTAATAACTCTGGCTCTAGACATCCTGTGCTGACCATTTCACTGTCATGCTTAGCAAATCTAGTCTGCTTACAAACGCCATTGTTGTATTTATGGTCCTTTACTAGGACTTCGTAAATTAGACTTTGAAAACAATGACAAGTATACTTTTTTCAAGAGTACAGGAAAGGTTCCTGTAAAGATGAGTATACTCTTAGAAGATGCCCAAGGAACAGTGCTTTCCTGCTTTCCTGGTGAATATACTTTTGTAGGAAGCAATGAGTTAAATATATGTGCCCTTTCCAAGTCACTTGGACTAGATAAATAGCTGAAATAGCTGTTTCTAAATGCTGCATTTCCCATTTTGTTATTACAAAAAAAAAAAACAAAAACAAAAAAAAACTTGTATATGTGATCTCATAAAATGTCTATATCATAACATTGATAACTTAGGTTGTCGAATCCAAAATCATTTACACCTAAGTATCAAAAGCTAAAAACAGTGAACGGCCAAATCATCAAATTCTTTCCTAGGGAAATAATTCACTTGGCTGTCCGCAAACAAAATAAACACACCCAAACATAGTCGGGGGCTTCATCCCCCACACCTCCCCTAACTAAACATACCAACTCCGAGACCGCTCTATAATGGGGAAAGGGCAAATCCCCAAAAATGGTCATGCAAATTCTTTCCCGAGGAAAGAATTTGATGATGTGGTTGTTCGCTATTTTAAGCGTTTGTTGCTTAGGTGTCGATGAATACGCATTCAACAACCTAAGCTCTCGACAAATCAATAGGGAACCTTATAAACTCTCCAGTTTCTCAAGTATCTATTTGTTGATTAAATATGGCCACCAAGTCACTGGGAATGAAATTAAATCTTGTTCTCACTCTGCGTACATTCTCATTGGCTGAAAGTAAACAGATGAGCAACAAGACACAGATGCATAGAGACACTGAGAGCAGGAACATTTCTTAAAGCAGCAGTATGCTGGAAAAAAAATAATTTAATGTTGTGGCCAGGCATCCTAACCAGCACCAGTCTCTAAACAGTTGCCTGGGTTGCCTAGTCCTGGATCCAGCCCTGAAGCTAGTTAACACTTTGGGTATGGCTTGACTCATCACTGACTTCATCTCATCAGAGTTCAATTATTTAAAAAATACGCTGATGTTCGTACTTGTACCTATCATAGTCAGCTTCTGACTTTTGTTCCTGCCTCTGAGGCATGTTTAGCTATGATACTCATAGATTTTAAACTATTTCTTAGGAAACTGAATTTTAGAATTATGTTTGGTGAAAATCACAACCATTCTGATATGCAGTTGCATACCACCAATACTTTAATTCTGTATGAGAAGGCTTGTGACATTGATATTAGACATCTGTTAAGCAATAAGCATGTCCCTTTGAAGGACAATTTGAGTTCTAATGAAAGGGAATTACTTGTATTTTTAATGCAACAGAATATTAGAATCATGAAGCCAGATAAGGGGGGTGGTCTGGTGGTAATGGATGTTTTTGATTATAATGATAAAATAACGCAGATACTTAACACAGCCACATATGAAGAAGTTAGCAGAAATGCCATTAATGTAGCATATAAGAAGATTGAAGTATTTCTTAATGACTTGTTTCTTGAAAATAGAATCAACATTGACAACTATAATTATTTACACATTAATGCACCTACCATTCCCTGTATTTTTGGCTCACCTAAGATACATAAAGATATAAACAATCCACCACTAAGACCAATAGTGGACAGGCGCAACTCCATAACTTATGCATGTGCCAAATTTTTAGATTGTAAATTGAAAGGTTACTTGGATGGTCAAAAGCAAATCTGTAGAGATTCTTGGCACTTTCTCAGCCTTATTAATGCAGTTGAATATGCAGAGGATGTCCTATTTTTAACGATAGATGTAAAAGATCTTTTCTCTGTGATTCCCCATCAGGAAGGCATAAATATGATAGAAGAGTTTGTTTGAACAAGGAGTACCACAAATGGACACTAACTTGTATGCTGATTTATTTGAAGTGGTTTTGACCAACAATTACATTATGTTCAACAATCATTATTATTTACAAAAGGTAGGATTTGCTAAGGGTTCACCCTGTGGGACCATTTTTTCCAACTTGGTTATGGCTCAATGGGAATAGAAGCACATATTTAATAGTGCATATGAACAGTATATTGTCCTATATTTGCGATATTTGGATGATATTTTCATTTTATGGAGGGGTGGGCAGCAGCAGGTGGATGATTTTATGGAATATATTAATAATACAACTTAATTTTTGAGGTTTACATACAATGTTGATGGAGAGGAGAGGAATTACTTGGATGTGAATCTGAGAAAGGACAAGGTCAACAAGAGGTTTGTAGCAAACATTCATAGAAAACCCACCTAGTCTAATAGCTTTCTTGATTATACAAGCTCCCATCCTGTTATTAACAAAAGAGCGGTTATAAAAGGCCAATTGGTGCGTGCCGCAAGGATGGTTAGTTTACATAATGAATTTCTTGATGAGTGTAAGAATCTTATAAACATGTTTTTGAGTAGGGGCTACCCAGAGGACTTGCTGAATGAATTGTATCTCGAAGTAAAACAAAAAAGAGAAAATGGTTATTTTGTACCTATTCTCAATAGATATGGATTATTGATGGAAATGCACAGGGCTAATCAAAACACGAGAATTGATTATGCTAATGTCTTTATAACTACATTTAATGTGCATTTTTTTTAAATGAAATCAATAATTTTTTGAAAATTGGAGACTTTTGGATGAGGAATCCATTATTACCAATAAATTTCAGAATGGTATTAAAATGATTGCAAGGAAGGTGTAGGAATATCAAAAATCTCATTGAACGATGTTACAGGAAAGAAAAAGGTGGGGGTATGAAAAAATGTGGCATGTGTACTTCTTGTAAGTATATGTATCAAGGTGAACAGGTGGAAATTAATGGTAAAAAGTATTATATTCATCAGAAATTGAATTGCAAATCAAAAGGGGTGGTGTACGTAGCTAACTGTAAAAAATGTTATGCGTATTAGCTAATACTTTAGCGAAACATGCACAGGCATGTGTTGATCATAATTTTGAATTTTGTGCTATTCAGCAGATTTATGAGCAACCAAGGGGTGGACCCTGGAGTTTAATTTTAGAAAAAGCTGAATTAAGATGGCAATTATTATTGCAATCGTACTATAAACCAGGTCTTAATGAACAATGTGCCATTAACAGTCTTTCAAGGTTAAAAGCTTTGAGTAGATGAACTAATAATTAATAATTAACTTCACTTTTTAATAAGCATAGGTTTTATATTCATTCATTTTTATATGTATATGTCAAACATTATATATTTTTAGCATAATGTATGTTTTACAATTTTCTGTACTAACAGTATGGTTACATCATTTCCTTTTGAAGTTGTGATTGGGGGTGGTAACTGTTGGTGTACACTAGTATTTAAATGATTCTCTGTATTAAATGGTGGTCTGATGAAGTCTGCTATTGAGTAAATGAAAAGCGCTTTACCATGTTTAACGTTTAATAAATCTCTGTTTTAGGAAGTATCTGCTATCTTTTCGCTTATTTGTTTTTTGAGAGTTTGTTTGTTTTTGCAAAGTTTCTTTGGTTTCCTCCCACAACCCAAAGGTGTTTTATAGGTGAGTTGATGAGTCTTTAAATTGCCTGTGGATGTATGTGCATAAATGTATGTGTATCCTGTGATGGGGTGACAGCTGATTCCAAATTAGTTTTATTGCCTTATGTTATACTAATTGAGTGCCAGGATGGGCTCTTACTTCCCCACAACCCTGAATTAGATACAGCTGGTTATCACAGAGTGAATTAATGGCTAATAAATATAATATTAGCACTATAAAATATTACTGCATATAATTGAAAAGAACAAAGTTTCTTAAATTTTATCAAGTAATGTGCATATTTTAGAATACCTGTTGAGGTTTCAAGTACATTTATCCATTTCCAGGCCATTGAAATGTTTGATTTAGTTCCAGTTGAAATTGCCAATTTCTTTCTTTCATTTTGCTATTTTATGCTGCACTGCACATTTATCAGCCTCTGAGCATTAACATTCATAACGATGGCCTTTAGAAATCATAGCAGAAGGTCAGAAAGAGGCACACTTTCTTATTTTTTAGACCAGTTATGAGATCTCATATAGTTAATAATATAAAGCCTTTGTGTAAACTTAGTTTACCTATTTAGTAAACTGAGTACTCCAAAGAGGTCTAACTTCATAATGAAAATGGATAAAACTAGGAGGAACGAGGCTGAATAACAGAGGAACGATAATCATAGTGTTATGCCTAAATCATAACATTTGAGAAGTGTGCAAAACCCTCTATTACAGCCAAACGTTATTCTACTTTTAATTCAAGATTATGCTATGGGGTATTGAGTTGAAGAGACATTAGTCTTTTGTTCTTGGAGACTGGGACAACATTTCCAGTAATAGTTATGCTCATAATCTGATTTGTCTGAATTTACTACATAAGGAGATGGTTATTTTTATTGTTAGGGATAATGTACTCCATTTTAGAAAATATAGTACCAGTATTATGTTGCAAAATGATTCTGCAACATTACCACCTACAGTTAAAATATGTGCTACATCTGTCAGTTGGCACAAAAGGTTAAATCTATGGCTGTAGTTTCCCAGATACTTGGTTTGATTCTCTCCACCCACTTTTGCCTTCTCTGTGTCCTTGAGCAAGTTACCATAACCAAAAAAAAACATAAATTCCTCCAGGGTCACTCTTGAAAAAGGACTGTGTATCCAGTGGCCTATCTGATTAACAAATGGTTTAACTAAGAATGATGTGGGTTGATATAACAGGTCTTTATTAGATCCACGAAAACCCTTTTCACCGAATGGCTCATTGCCTAACACTAACTGTCAAAATCTGACTGTCGAATGGCCATTTGAGTGAAATTTTCCTAGGGGAAAAAAACGCTCTTAAAACAACACAAAATTTAAAACCTTCCAACCCCCCCACAACTAAATATACCAACTCCGAGATCACACTACAGTAGGGAAAAGGGCAAATTCCCTATAATGGCCAAGTATTTTTCCCTCTAGGAAAACATTTGCTGAAACGACTGTTTGGCGGAGCCAGATTTCAACAGTTTGCATTCGGGAAAGAACTGTTCACTGAAAAGGGTTTTTCCGGATCTAATATAGACCCAGTATAACACAGCATTATTTGCTCTGAATTAGATTGTCTGTATTACTTCATATGCAAAAGTGTAGCTAACACCATTGCTGCTCCAGTCATCGGCATGTAAAAAAAGAAAAGAAATGAAACCTGAGTGGATTTGATTAAAACATTCTATAAACATTCTTTAAAGAAGAGACTGTTGGTACAAAGTCAGACCTGTGCAATATTTTCACAGAAAATTAAAACAATTTAGGAAAAGTCTTTAAACGTATAGATCTTGTATATCGATATATTCACAGGTTCACACATAAATACTGGTTTCATTGTTTCACATAATGAAGTTTAATTAAAATCTGTCAGCAGTATCGTCTTAAACCATTTATTTTCTAGTAAATTGCGTTTAGCCGATTGTCATTAAATCTGACAAGTGAGCTCAGTGTGGAGTGCTATTTGCAAATACCCTGGCAATATACTGCATAAGTTTGGGATAAGTAAATAAATACTTGAATCAAAGAATGCTGTAGGGATGTCTGCAAGGTTATGTTTAGAGGTAGGAAACTGCATTCAATAGTAACACTGATCACTTGATTTATCCTATCAGTGCAAACTATTTATAATTTAAGATAAAATAGTCCTTCATGCAATGATGCTTCGATCCTTGTCATTTTGAAACTAAACATTCAGTATATCATAGCTATTTTGTTCATTTGATATGATACAAATGGCAGACAGCAAAATATATTTGCACCACTAGCTACAATTCTCACAAGATATATTGGCATAGATTTCTGTTTTTGGCTGCAGAGGTACCTACACAAATGTGTATGTCTGCTAAGTAATATGAAAAGAAGAAACAAAAGTCACCTAGCAGATTCATAAGTAATGCTGCTAGAAAGATTCTGGCAAACACACAAATGTGTATTCAAAGAAAGTTGTAAACCTCCCTTTAACAAGAAATTGAGAGAGTTGTATAAATTGCCCTTGAAGAAATAAAATTCTTCCATCACTCTGGCTCAAGAATATACACCGAGACATTTTCAATAAAGAAATCAAACCAACAAGCCAGATTCCTTTAGAAGTGGACATGTGTTTGGAACACTTTCACTTCATCAACATACCGTAAGTGGAAAAGGATTTATGCTCTGAAAAAGTAAACTTGTTAAGAGGCCTTTTTGCTTATTAACTCACATGGGTGGGGCATGAAGAAAGGATGGAAAGAATAAACCAAATGCCCCTGAGGAGATCTGTAGAGGAGCCCTGTAGAAAGATACTAGCCTTGTGGTTTATGTGCATTTGAACTGTGTAGTTGTTTTTAATATTACTTATTCTATGCTTTCTACAAAGTAATCCACAGCCTTAAGCTGGCATAAATAATTCAGTAACACTAAATGTTTGGTAACAGATCCTACTCCTAGATAGACCCTAGCATTTATATTTATTACTTTGATCATGATTATCCACCTTCTTTCATGATACAATTGATGGAGCAGAAACTTCAAAGCTTCACAATGGGAAAATGTACTCTTTACAGTTTGCTTTTCTGTCTAACACTTACAAACAGAAAATGTTAGAAGCTTTCTTTCATGTATAGATGTCAAAGTGAATATGTTAAGAAAATGTCAGCCAAACCTAAGTTATATAATGGTTAAGTACACTTTGTCATAAACATAATGGAACATGCTTTTCTGAACAGCATTACTTTGTTAGCTGAACACTAACTGCATGTATACATAATGTTTGATAAAGTATGAAGTGTTAAGTGTTTCATGAAACATTATCTATATGATCTACTGGGATCTGTTAGAGTGTGGTCCTATTTCACTGAAAATCAGTAATCTATCCTGAGTTTGTGTGACCTCAGAGCAAGTTACATTAAGTAAGGTAGGAATGTTCAGATGATTGTCTGCCATATCACCCATGGCTGTATTTTTTATTTTTATTTTTAATTTTAATTTTTATTGTTTTTGATAATTTAAGAATCATTCTAAAATGATTGTTCTTTTGATGGTCGGCTATTTGGCTGTTTGGTGATATATATATATATATATATGTGTGTGTGTGTGTGTGTGTGTGTGTGTGCGTGTATGTGCGGGGGTTCTTTGCATATATAATACACACACACACACACACATATATATATATATATATATATATATATATATATATACATATATATAAATATATATATATATATATATATATATATATATATATACACACACATATATGGGTCTACTACAGATGATCAAACTTTTAAAAGTTTGACTTTCATATTGCCAAGACCATATGATCAAAGTTTTAAAAGTTTGAACACCTGGTAAAAAAAGGAGAAAAAAAAAAACAAAAAAATTATCCTGAACATTTTTAGCAGGGGGTCAAACCCCCTTGCACCCCCACACCCCCTGCTATTTAAATATACCAACTCCATGATCGCACTGCAGTGGGGAAAACAGAATGTTTCCCGTTCCACGCTATATGGAGATTTCCGTTCAGAACGTTCAAACTTTTAAAAGTTCGATCATATGGTCTCGGCCATATGAAAGTTGAACTTTTAAATGTTCGATCATCTGTAGGGGACCCACATATACATATATTATTGTATCATAAAATATTAAATGTTCGCAAAGGTGAACATTAGAAGAATGATCACTTTAGAGTAAATCTAAAGTGTTTCAAAAATATAAAAAACTTGTATAAATGTTTTGTAGGGTGAAGCCCCCCCCCCTACACCTCTCATGTGGAGTCTGCAACCCCCACACCCCTTACTAATTATATATAAAAACTCACAGATCACACAAAAGTGTGATAAGGCCAAATTGCCTTATTCTATTACAATTCAATCTGATGCAAAAAGCTGCTGACAGAAACTCCACTTAAAAGAATGTTCACTCATATGAGTCTTCACTTTTTTACAGCAGTAAAAAACATTTGTTCATATGAGCATTTGGTCTTCAAATCCAGCCTCTTGGAATGCACAAGCCAGTTAATTTCTTTGTGCTGGTTCCATGCCCAGATAAATGGGGAGGGTTACATCAGGAAGGACATCCGGTGTAAAACTTTTGCCAAATGACATATGCGATAAGGGTTGTAAAAAACTGAAAGGCTGCCAGCCCAACCAGATAGAATTTTGCAAATAATTCTATGCAATTTGTAAATATTAATATAATCTACAGGCTTGTTCTCTTAAATGTAAGAAAACTGTGTTAAATGTTGTAACCAGAGTGCACTCTGCTGGAAGAAAGCTGATAAGTCAAGCATTGTATGACTGTTTGATCTCAAACTCGGAGACGTGATGTCTGGACCAGATAATTATTTCTATTGTTTTGAGACCAGAGTTAATTGCTAGATTTTAGGTGTATAATGTCTTTTATTGCTGTGGCTTCCTGCAGGTGCAAATTACAAAAATAAATGTAAATGTTGAGTTTCTGTTAGCCTGGGAAGCTTAATCAGAACTGTTAAGAATGATGTAATCTAAAATGAGTCAGCAGTGATGTATTATCAATTTAATACTTTCTCAGAGAGAGAAAGAATGAGAGCATTTTGCATTTGTCTTCAGAACTGACAACATCACCAGCACTCTGCCTTTGCTCTCTATGTATGTAAGTTATTTAGAACATTGTTTCTCTTAGAACTAGATATAAATAGTAAGATTACACTAGCTGTTTTCTATATTTATGTCAGGCTATTCTACAGTATTATTTTAAGTATTTTCCTGTGATGTCTGAACTCTTGACTAGCACTGTGTTGAATTGAGGATATTGTGCTTTTATTATTTAATATTAAATATTTTTAAACCTTTCAACTGTGGCTGTTTTGTGTAGAGATAATTTAAGCTATAGAGTACATGACATGGATATAGTGATACCGTCCAAGCCACTCCAATAACCCTTGCTGTTCATCATACTTACTAATTGGATAATAATAATATTGCACAGTAAAATTGGACACCCTTGGTAAGGGCCTTATTAGTATGTTATAATAGTGGTTGGTGGCAGTGATTTCTACCTTACAGCCTGGGCAGAGAAGGGGGCATAACTAGAGAACCTGTGCCAGCCTTCCCCAGGAGTGTCTGTGTGTGTCAAAGTGTGTGTGTGTGTGTGTGTGTGTGTGTGTGTGTGTGGTGTGCATGTGCGTGTGTGTGTGTGTGTGTGTGTGTGTGTGTGTGTGTGTGTGTGTGTGTGTGTGTGTGTGTGTGTGTGTGTGTCAGCTCTTTGGGTAGGGACATGAAGCACTGGTTGGACAGAGAGGGTGCTGGAAGTTTTAGCTTGACCACTAGGCTGAGACCTGTACCCTATAGCTTTGCCAGTGGGGAGTCTTATTGCGATCTTATTGGGAATATGGAGAGAAAGGGAGAAACCAGCCCCTGACTGACTGTGATCTCTGTGTGGTGTTAAGGGAAATTGTACTTTACTGTGTGTGTACGTGTTATCCTTCCCTATGTGCATGCCCCTCACTGGTGCTAGTGGTGAGGATTGAGGCTCCTTGATTACTGGGCCAGTGCACGGGCATCACAAGGGTGATAAAGGATAATAAGAGAATTGTGCTCACAAGTATGGAGAGTGTGTTGAGCAGATGGAAAGAGTACTTTAAACGGATGATAAATGAAGGGAATGAGAGAGGGAAAGAGAGAAAGTTGGATAATGTGGGGATAGTGAATCAGGAAGTGCAATGGATTAGCAAGGAGGAAGTAAGTACAGCTATGAAGAGGATGAAGAATGGAAAGGCTGTTGGTCCAGATGGCATACCTGTGGAGGTTTGGAGTGTTTAGGAGAGATGGCAGTGGAGTTTTTATCCAGATTGTTTAATGAAATATTGGAAAGTGAGAGTATGCCTGAGGAGTGGAGAAGAAGTATTATGGTACTGATTTTTAAGAATAAGAGTGATGTGCTTAGCTGTAGTAACTACAGAGGGATAAAATTGATCAATCACAGAATGACATTATGGGAAATAGTAGTGGAAGCTAGGTTAAGAAGGGACATGATGATTAGTGAGCAGCAGTATGGTTTCATGCTGGGA